>NC_092098.1:57155720-57217380 GCF_045679555.1 Salvelinus alpinus
CCGGGGTGTTGTGGAGGAAGGAGTCAGACGCAGGAGACAGAGAGTTCAGAGTAGCGTTCCAATTTAATTCCCTAAACGGGTGAACACGACGCCACTCTAAATCTAAGTGTATGCTCCACCACATAAATGAGAACACAAAATAACAAGACACAACGTACACAAACCGTGACACACAAGAATGTACTAACTGTACACACAACAATCCCGCACACCCAGCAGGCCGGGCTGCTGGGTAATAAAGCCCCACAAATCACCCTAACCACAAACAGGTGTAACCACTAAACAAAAAAGGAGGGGGAGGAAAAGTCAGTAGCAGCTAGTAGGCCGGTGACGACGACCGCCGAGCGCCACCCGAACAGGAAGGGGAGCAACCTTCGGTGGGAGTCGTTACAGATCCTTGTTGGTATAAATTATTTTTTAGACCTTGTTTGTATAAATGATTTCTTAGACCATATTGAGATTCATAATTTATTTGACCATATTGTGATTAGATTGACCGGAGTCAATCAATTTAACATATATTTTTTTAAATCCCATCAAAATGTGTCAGTCGGTCTTCCACATCTGCAGTGGAGGCGATGTTTGTCTTCTCACAAATGTTTTCTGTAGCAACCAAACGGAAAGATGAGACTCTCATGAACAATATGGTGTTCTCCGTTTTGCTCTATTACCCACAAGCCCCCCCGGACTCGTGTGAACTCAGTAATGCTGACGTGCCAACTCCTGTCTGTAGCGTCCGAACCGTTTGGGCTACAAACTAATATGACCCCTCTGTGGAAACGGGTTAAATACACTATACAGTATATACAAAAGTATGTGGACACTCCTTCAAATTTGTGGATTCGGCTATTTTAGCTACACCCATTGCTGACCGACGTATGTCATCGATCACTTTCAACGTTTGTTTCGTCAAATTTCTGCCCTGCTAGAGTTGCCCCGGTCAACTGTAAGTCCTGCTATTGTGAATTGGAAACGTCTAACTCTAACGTCTGTTGCTGTCTTAGGTTCCTCGTTATGTAGTGTTGTGGTGTCTCTCTTGTCGTGATATATATTTTTTTAGCCCCCGTCCCCACAGAGGCCTTTTGTCTTTTGGTAGAACGTCATTGTAAATAAGAATTTGTTCTTCACTCACTTGCCTAGTTAAAGTTTAAATATATATATTTTTAACTTGACTGACCTGCACAGAGCCCTGACCTCAACTCCATCGAGAGTGGACGAGTGGTCGAGTGGAGGCTGTTATAGCAGCAATGTTCCAACGTCTAGTGGAAAGCCTTCCCAGAAGAGTGGAGGCTGTTATAGCAGCAATGTTCCAACATCTAGTGGAAAGCCTTCCCAGAAGAGTGGAGGCTGTTATAGCAGCAGTGTTTCAACATCTAGTAGAAAGCCTTCCCAGAAGAGTGGAGGCTGTTATAGCAGCAATGTTCCAACATCTAGTGGAAAGCCTTCCCAGATGAGTGGAGGCTGTTATAGTAGCAATGTTCCAATGTCTAGTGGATAGCCTTCCCAGAAGAGTGGAGGCTGTTATAGCAGCAATGTTCCAACGTCTAGTGGAAAGCCTTCCCAGAAGAGTGGAGGCTGTTATAGCAGCAATGTTCCAACATCTAGTGGAAAGCCTTCCCAGAAGAGTGGAGGCTGTTATAGCAGCAATGTTCCAACATCTAGTGGAAAGCCTTCCCAGAAGAGTGGAGGCTGTTATAGCAGCAATGTTCCAACTGCTAGTGGAAAGCCTTCCTAGAAGAGTGGAGGCTGTTATAGCAGCAATGTTCCAACATCTAGTGGAAAGCCTTCCCAGAAGAGTGGAGGATGTTATAGCAGCAATGTTCCAACGTCTAGTGGAACGCCTTCCCAGAAGAGTGGAGGCTGTTATAGCAGCAATGTTCCAACGTCTAGTGGAAAGCCTTCCCAGAAGAGTGGAGGCTGTTATAGCAGCAATGTTCCAACGTCTAGTGGAAAGCCTTCCCAGAAGAGTGGAGGCTGTTATAGCAGCAATGTTCCAACGTCTAGTGGAAAGCCTTCCCAGAAGAGTGGAGGTTGTTATAGCAGCAATGTTCCAACGTCTAGTGGAAAGCCTTCCCAGACGAGTGGAGGCTGTTATAGCAGCAATGTTCCAACATCTAGTGGAAAGCCTTCCCAGAAGAGTGGAGGTTGTTATAGCAGCAATGTTCCAACGTCTAGTGGAAAGCCTTCCCAGAAGAGTGGAGGCTGTTATAGCAGCAATGTTCCAACATCTAGTGGAAAGCCTTCCCAGAAGAGTGGAGGCTGTTATAGCAGCAATGTTCCAACGTCTAGTGGAAAGCCTTCCCAGAAGAGTGGAGGCTGTTGTAGCAGCAAAGACCAACTGCATATTAAAGCCCATGATTTTGGAAGTAGATTTTCGACGAGCATACGTCCACATACTTTTGGTCATGTAGTGCCTGTGTCCAAAACAAAATCAAAACATTGAGCTTTCTTGCCTCCTAGATATAATAGAGTTAATTCAAAGCATTTTCTTATTATACATATTTTGACTGCCTTTTTTGCATCAATGTGTTATTCAATGTGTCTGTATGGTACTGTTTGGACTATAGTAGTATAGACCAAATTGAATATGTTTATCAAATGATGTTTAAATATATATTTTTCTACCTAGAGGTAGAAAAACCAAATAGCTAAATGATCCATGGTATGATCATCCTAAAACAATTCCACATGTTCATTTAGTAGAAGCCTCCTCAACACTTTAGATTTTTTTTAAAGGGATGGCTTTAAAATAAATGTACTGAAAACTCTAATGACTGACAATTCCAATGACAAAATATGTTAGCCAGCAAGTGACAAGTGGGAGGGTTTACAGCAGTTGAATTACATCTGTTCAGCCTGTGCTAAAAGGGACCAGGCCTGCAGAACCTGTTTCGCTCCTGGTGCATAAGGTAAGTCTGAATACCAACTGCTATGAAGTGAGCAGGAAAAGCATTTCCCTAAATCTGAATACCAACTGCTATGAAGTGAGTAGGAAAAGCATTTCCCTAAGTCTGAATACCCCCTCCATGCATCTACAGGTTACTGTAGGGTACTGTATGGTACTGTATGGTACTGTAGGGTACTGTATGGTACTGTATGGCACTGTGTGGTACTGTATGGTACTGTATGGTACTGTGGGGTACTGTATGGTACTGTATGGTACTGTAGGGTACAGTAGGGTACTGTATGGTACTGTAGGGTACTGTAGGGTGCTGTATGGTACTGTAGGTTACTGTAGGGTACTGTATGGTACTGTATGGTACTGTATGGTACTGTAGGGTACTCTATGGTACTGTATGGTACTGTAGGTTACTGTATGGTACTGTGGGGTACTGTATGGTACTGTATGGTACTGTAGGGTACTGTATGGTACTGTATGGTACTGTAGGGTACTGTAGGGTACTGTATGGTACTGTATGGTACTGTAGGGTACTGTATGGTACTGTATGGTATTGTATGGTACTGTAGGGTACTGTATGGTACTGTATGGTACTGTGGGGTACTGTATGGTACTGTAGGGTACTGTATGGTACTGTGTGGTACTGTAGGGTACTGTAGGGTACTGTGGGGTACTGTATGGTACTGTATGCAGGGAGTGTGGCAGGGGTGGGTCTCCTTCTATCAAACGTCAACAGGCCTTTATACCAGTGCAGCAGTAGAACCACAACGTACCATGCTTGTGGAAAGTTACGTGGCAACATGATTTATTGTGCTCAGAAACTGACTTCACTATTTCCTTATACAACACAGTACAACAGTACAACAGTACAACAGTACAACAGTACAACAGTACATCAGTGACACACAAACAGGCACCCGTAGCTTCTTCCAGGACAACTGCTGAAAGGGATACATTAAAAACAAAAACGATTTGACTTATTTTTATTCCATATGTTTACGAGTTCTTTAATGAGGCTATATTCATCCCTGAGTTCAACTTCTTCTTAATAGGGGGCGCCATTTCCACTTTGGGAAAAAATAGTGCCCAAATTAAACGGCCTCATACTAGATCATATGATATGCATATTATTATTACTATTGGATAGAAAACACTCTGAAGTTTCTAAAAGGTTTTGAATTATATCTGTGAGTAAAACAGAACTCATTTGGCAGGCAAAGTTACAAACAGGAAGTGAAAATTCTGAAATGGGTCTCTGTGACAGGCCTCGCCTATTCAATTGCCTTGTATTTATGGATATGTATGCACTTCATACGCCTTCCACTAGATGTCAACAGGCAGTAGAATGTTGAATGAGGTGTCTGGCCTGATGTGGGACCGAATGAGAGCTTTTGGAGTGACAGGTCAGCCATATTGGCAGTATTTTGCTGCACACCTGGGAGCACCATGTCATTTTCTGCAATGCGTTAGGTAGACATGAAGAAATGCTCCGTCTGGGATGCATATGAGAAAAACATCCCAAAGATGGATTTTCAACTGAGTTTGACCGGTTTATTCGACTTTTATTATGACTTTTGTAATTTTTCGTTCCATGCGCCAAGCGTTCATGGACACGTGAGCACCATTATGCTAGCCAAAGTTGCTAATTCGACAGAAGAAATGGACATTCTAAAACAAAACAACGATTTATTGTGGAACTAGGACTCCTGGCACTGCATTCTGATGAAAGTTCATCAAAGGTTTCTCCAGGCTGTGTTTATTCACTCAGCATCCACCAGGAGGTCCTATCTCTCTGCTGTGTTTATTCACTCAGCATCCACCAGGAGGTCCTATCTCTCTGCTGTGTTTATTCACTCAGCATCCACCAGGAGGTCCTATCTCTCTGCTGTGTTTATTCACTCAGCATCCACCAGCAGGTCCTATCTCTCTGCTGTGTTTATTCACTCAGCATCCACCAGGAGGTCCTATCTCTCTGCTGTGTTTATTCACTCAGCATCCACCAGGAGGTCCTATCTCTCTGCTGTGTTTATTCACTCAGCATCCACCAGGAGGTCCTATCTCTCTGCTGTGTTTATTCACTCAGCATCCACCAGCAGGTCCTATCTCTCTGCTGTGTTTATTCACTCAGCATCCACCAGGAGGTCCTATCTCTCTGCTGTGTTTATTCACTCAGCATCCACCAGGAGGTCCTATCTCTCTGCTGTGTTTATTCACTCAGCATCCACCAGGAGGTCCTATCTCTCTGCTGTGTTTATTCACTCAGCATCCACCAGGAGGTCCTATCTCTCTGCTGTGTTTATTCACTCAGCATCCACCAGGAGGTCCTATCTCACTGCTGTGTTTATTCACTCAGCATCCACCAGGAGGTCCTATCTCTCTGCTGTGTTTATTCACTCAGCATCCACCAGGAGGTCCTATCTCTCTGCTGTGTTTATTCACTCAGCATCCACCAGGAGGTCCTATCTCTCTGCTGTGTTTATTCACTCAGCATCCACCAGCAGGTCCTATCTCTCTGCTGTGTTTATTCACTCAGCATCCACCAGGAGGTCCTATCTCTCTGCTGTGTTTATTCACTCAGCATCCACCAGGAGGTCCTATCTCTCTGCTGTGTTTATTCACTCAGCATCCACCAGGAGGTCCTATCTCTCTGCTGTGTTTATTCACTCAGCATCCACCAGGAGGTCCTCCAGGCCGTACATCAGGATTTTGTAATGACCTGAGGGTGCTGCTACCACTCTCACACCGAGCAATATGATTGGACGAAAGCACACCAGCCCCCTTTTCTAGGTTGGGGCTCACACACACACACACAGAGAGAGAGAAACACACACACACAGAGAGAGAGAGACACACACACAAACACACACACACACAGAGACACACACACACTAACAGTTCTAAGTGGTGTTGGGTGATGAACCTGTGATGGCATGACCTGTACCTCTGTTACCAGGCTCTGAATCACACACCCAGCCATCTGATTGGACCACACAGGACCAGCCATCTGATTGGACCACAAAGGTCCAGCCCCCTCTCAGACCACAACGTGCTCTGGGTTGAGGTGGGAGGGTGAGCTGGAGGGTTCTGTGTAGGCCTGTGGGAGAATTGAGAACCCTTACTTAATCTCATTCCTCCCCCGTCTCTCCTCCCCCGGCTCTCCTCCCCCGGCTCTCCTTCCCCGTCTCTCCTCCCCCGTCTCTCCTCCCCCGTCTCTCCTCCCCTGTCTCTCCTCCCCCGTCTCTCCTCCCCCGTCTCTCCTCTCCCGTCTCTCCTCCCCCGTCTCTCCTCCCCCGTCTCTCCTCTCCCGTCTCTCCTCCCCCGTCTCTCCTCCCCCGTCTCTCCTCCCCCTTTTCTCTTCCTCCCGTCTCACCCACTTTCTCTCCACATCTGCTGTGCACTTTAACCCTTCTCCCTATCTCTCCCTCTACCCCCCCTTCTATCTCTCTGCCCCCTCTTTCTCCCTTTCTCTCTCCCTCCCCTTCCCCACCTCTCGCTCTCCATCCCGCTATCCCCTCCCGTTCTCTCCCTCCTCGTTCTCTCTCTCTCCCTCCCCTTCCCCACCTCTCGCTCTCCATCCCGCTATCCCCTCCCGTTCTCTCCCTCCTCGTTCTCTCTCTCTCTCTCCCTGCTCACTCTATCTTTCTCTATCATTCTCTCTCTTCTCTAAATTCAATTCAATTCAAGGGGCTTTATTGGCATAGGAAACATGTGTTAACATCGCCAAAGCAAGTGAAGCAGAAAATAAACAAAAGTGAAATAAACTATAAAAATTAACAGTAAACATTACACTCACAGAAGTTCCAAAATAATAAAGATATTACAAATGTCATAGTATGTCTATCTCCCCCCCCCCTCTCTCTATATATATATACATATAAATAAATCTCCCTTTCCCCCTACCCCCTCTCCCTCTCTATCTCCTCTCCCCCCCCTCTCTCTCTCTATCCCCTCTCTCCCCTCTCTCCCCTCCCGTCTCTCCCTCTCTCTCCCCTCTCTCCCCTCCCCTCTCTCTCCTCCCCTTCTCTCTTCTCTCCCCTCTCTCCCCTCCTGTCTCTCCCTCTCTCTCCCCTCTCTCTCCTCCCCTTCTCTCCCCTCTCCCCTCTCCCCCCTCTCTCTGGGCTGTAGTATATCACTAAGTGGTCTACTTTACCCAAACCAGTGGCAGGTCTCCAGATTCAACATGTGCCTCTGCCTGTCTCACTGGCCGATATAGACAGACCCTTGAACACAGGAACTAATGCCAAGGCAGCAGATACTCTTCCAAAATTAAATCAGTTATACCATTTTTAAAAGCATTACAATACATTCACATATTTCATAACACACTGTGTGCCCTCAGGCCCCTACTCCACCACTACCACATACCTACAGTACTAAATCCATGTGTATGAATGTGTATAGTGTGTATGTTATTCTCTGTATGAATGTGTATAGTGTGTATGTTATTGTGTGTGTGTGTATACATGTGTCTGTGCCTATGTTTGTATTGCTTCACAGTCCCGCTGTTCCATAAGGTTATTTTTTTATCTTTTTTTTTTAAAATCTGATTCTCCTGCTGCATCAGTTACCTGTTGTGGAATAGAGTTCCATGTAGTCATGGCTCTATGTAGTACTGTGCACCTCCCATAGTCTGTTCTGGACTTGGGGACTGTGAAGAGACCCCTGGTGGCATGTCTTGTGGGGTATGCATGGGTGTCTGAGCTGTGTGCCAATAGTTCAAACAGACAGCTCGGTGCATTCAACATGTCAATACCTCTCATAAATACAAGCAGTGATGAAGTCAGTCTCTCCTTAACGCCACAGCATACAATGACATTCTAGATGATTCTGTGCTTCCAACTTTGTGGCAACAGTTTGGGGAAGGCCATTTCCTGTTTCAGCATGACAATGCCCCCATGAACAAAGCGAGGTCCATACATAAATGGTTTGTCGAGATCGGTGTGGAAGAACTTGACTGGCCTGCACAGAGCCCTGACCTCAACCCCATCGAACACCTTTGGGATGAATTGGAACGCCGACTGCGAGACAGGCCTAATCTCCCAGCATCAGTGCCCGACCTCACTAATGCTCTTGTGACTGAATGGAAGCAAGTCCCCAAAGCAATGTTCCAACATCTAGTAGAAAGCCTTCCCAGAAGAGTGGAGGCTGTTATAGCAGCAATGTTCCAACATCTAGTAGAAAGCCTTCCCAGAAGAGTGGAGGCTGTTATAGCAGCAATGTTCCAACATCTAGTGGAAAGCCTTCCCAGAAGAGTGGAGGCTGTTATAGCAGCAATGTTCCAACATCTAGTGGAAAGCCTTCCCAGAAGAGTGGAGGCTGTTATAGCAGCAATGTTCCAACATCTAGTGGAAAGCCTTCCCAGAAGAGTGGAGGCTGTTGTAGCAGCAATGTTCCAACATCTAGTGGAAAGCCTTCCCAGAAGAGTGGAGGCTGTTAGAGCAGCAAAGGGGGGGGACCAACTCCATATTAATGCCCATGATTTTGGAATGAGATGTTCGATGACCAGGTGTCCAGATACTTTTGGCCATGTAGTGCATCTCAAATAGCTCATTGGGGTCCAGCTGGACGTGATTTGAGCTGGGTGAGGGTGAGAGGGTGTGGGTGAGAGGGTGTGGGCGAGAGGGTGTGGGTGAGAGGGTGTGGTTGAGGGTGTGGGTGAGGGTGTGGGTGAGAGGGTGTGGGCGAGAGGGTGTGGGTGAGAGGGTGTGGTTGAGGGTGTGGGTGAGGGTGTGGGTGAGGGTGTGGGTAAGAGGGTGTGGGTGAGAGGGTGTGGGTGAGGGTGTGGGTGAGAGGGTGTGGGTGAGAGGGTGTGGTTGAGGGTGTGGGTGAGGGTGTGGGTGAGGGTGTGGGTAAGAGGGTGTGGGTGAGAGGGTGTGGGTGAGGGTGTGGGTGAGAGGGTGTGGGTGAGGGTGTGGGTAAGAGGGTGTGGGTGAGGGTATGGGTGAGAGTGTGTGGGTGAGAGGGTGTGGGCGAGAGGGTGTGGGTGAGGGTGTGGGTGAGGGTGTGGGTGAGGGTAAGGGTGAGAGGGTGTGGGTGAGAGGGTGTGGGTGAGAGGGTGTGGGTGAGATGGTGTGGGTGAGGGTGTGGGTGAGAGGGTGAGGGTGTGGGTGAGGGTGTGGGTGAGGGTGTGGGTGAGAGGGTGTGGGTGAGAGGGTGTGGGTGAGATGGTGTGGGTGAGGGTGTGGGTGAGAGGGTGTGGGTGAGGGTGTGGGTGAGAGGGTGTGGGTGAGAGGGTGTGGGTGAGATGGTCTGGGTGAGGGTGTGGGTGAGAGGGTGTGGGTGAGAGGGTGTGGGTGAGAGGGTGTGGGTGAGGGTGTGGGCGAGAGGGTGTGGGTGAGAGGGTGTGGGTGAGGGTGTGGGTGAGATGGTGTGGGTGAGAGGGTGTGGGTGAGAGGGTGTGGGTGAGGGTGTGGGTGAGAGGGTGTGGGTGCGAGGGTGTGGGTGAGAGGGTGTGGGTGAGAGGGTGTGGGTGAGAGGGTGTGGGTGAGAGGGTGTGGGTGAGAGGGTGTGGGTGAGAGGGTGTGGGTGAGAGGGTGTGGGTGAGGGTGTGGGTGAGAGGGTGTGGGTGAGGGTGTGGGTGAGGGTGTGGGTGAGGGTGAGAGGGTGTGGGTGAGGATGTGTGGGTGAGAGGTTGTGGGTGAGGGTGTGGGTGAGAGGGTGTGGGTGAGGGTAAGAGGGTGTGGGTGAGGGTATGGGTGAGAGGGCGTGGGTGAGAGGGTGTGGGCGAGAGGGTGTGGGTGAGAGGGTGTGGTTGAGGGTGTGGGTGAGGGTGTGGGTGAGGGTGTGGGTGAGATGGTGTGGGTGAGAGGGTGTGGGTGAGAGGGTGTGGGTGAGAGGGTGTGGGTGAGGGTGTGGGTGAGAGGGTGTGGGTGAGAGGGTGTGGGTGAGGGTGTGGGTGAGAGGGTGTAGGGGAGAGGGTGTGGGTGAGAGGGTGTGGGTGAGAGGGTGTGGGTGAGATGGTGTGGGTGAGAGGGTGTGGGTGAGAGGGTGTGGGTGAGGGTGTGGGTGAGAGGGTGTGGGTGAGGGTGTGGGTGAGGGTGTGGGTGAGGGTGAGAGGGTGTGGGTGAGGATGTGTGGGTGAGAGGTTGTGGGTGAGGGTGTGGGTGAGAGGGTGTGGGTGAGGGTAAGAGGGTGTGGGTGAGGGTATGGGTGAGAGGGCGTGGGTGAGAGGGTGTGGGCGAGAGGGTGTGGTTGAGAGGGTGTGGGTGAGATGGTGTGGGTGAGCGTGTGGGTGAGAGGGTGTGGGTGAGGGTGAGGGTGTGGGGGAGGGTGTGGGTGAGGGTGAGGGTGAGGGTGTGGGTGAGATGGTGTGGGTGAGGGTGTGGGTGAGATGGTGTGGGTGAGGGTGTGGGTGAGAGGGTGTGGGTGAGGGTGTGGGTGAGAGGGTGTGGGTGAGAGGGTGTGGTTGAGATGGTGTGGGTGAGAGGGTGTGGGTGAGAGGGTGTGGGTGAGAGGGTGTGGGTGAGAGGGTGTGGGTGAGGGTGTGGGCGAGAGGGTGTGGGTGAGAGGGTGTGGGTGAGGGTGTGGATGAGATGGTGTGGGTGAGAGGGTGTGGGTGAGAGGGTGGGGGTGAGGGTGTGGGTGAGAGGGTGTGGGTGAGAGGGTGCGGGTGAGAGGGTGTGGGTGAGGGTGTGGTGAGAGGGTGTGGGTGAGAGGGTGTGGGTGAGAGGGTGTGGGTGAGGGTGTGGGTGAGAGGGTGTGGGTGAGATGGTGTGGGTGAGGGTGTGGGTGAGAGGGTGTGGGTGAGAGGGTGTGGGTGAGGGTGTGGGTGAGAGGGTGTGGGTGAGGGTGTGGGTGAGATGGTGTGGGTGAGGGTGTGGGTGAGAGTGTGTGGGTGAGAGGGTGTGGGCGAGAGGGTGTGGGTGAGAGGGTGTGGGTGAGAGGGTGTGGGTGAGAGAAGGTGGGTGAGAGGGTGTGGGTGAGAGGGTGTGGGTGAGAGGGTGTGGGTGTACATGAGTGTGGGTGAGAGGGTGTGGGTGAGATGGTGTGGGTGAGAGGGTGTGGGTGAGAGGGTGTGGGTGAGGGTGTGGGTGAGAGGGTGTGGGTGAGAGGGTGTGGGTGAGAGGGTGTGGGTGAGAAGGTGTGGGTGAGATGGTGTGGGTGAGGGTGTGGGTGAGGGTGTGGGTGAGAGGGTGTGGGTGAGAGGGTGTGGGTGAGAGGGTGTGGGTGAGGGTGTGGGTGAGAGGGTGCGGGTGAGGGTGTGGGTGAGAGGGTGTGGGTGAGGGTGTGGGCGAGAGGGTGTGGGTGAGAGGGTGTGGGTGAGAAGGTGTGGGTGAGGGTGTGGGTGAGATGGTGTGGGTGAGAGGGTGTGGGTGAGGGTGTGGGTGAGAGGGTGTGGTGAGGGTGTGGGTGAGGGGGTGTGGGTGAGGGTGTGGGTGAGGGGGTGTGGGTGAGATAATGTGGGTGAGGGTGTGGGTGAGAGGGTGTGGGTGAGGGTGTGGGTGAGATGGTGTGGGTGAGGGTGTGGGTGAGAGTGTGTGGGTGAGAGGGTGTGGGCGAGAGGGTGTGGGTGAGAGGGTGTGGGTGAGAGGGTGTGGGTGAGAGTGTGTGGGTGAGAGGGTGTGGGTGAGAGGGTGTGGGTGAGAGGGTGTGGGTGAGAGGGTGTGGGTGAGAGGGTGTGGGTGAGAGGGTGTGGGTGAGAGGGTGTGGGTGAGGGTGTGGGTGAGAGGGTGTGGGTGAGATGGTGTGGGTGAGGGTGTGGGTGAGAGGGTGTGGGTGAGAGGGTGTGGGTGAGAGGGTGTGGGTGAGAGGGTGTGGGTGAGGGTGTGGGTGAGATGGTGTGGGTGAGGGTGTGGGTGAGAGTGTGTGGGTGAGAGGGTGTGGGCGAGAGGGTGTGGGTGAGAGGGTGTGGGTGAGATGGTGTTGGTGAGAGGGTGTGGGTGAGAGGGTGTGGGTGAGAGGGTGTGGGTGAGAGGGTGTGGGTGTACATGAGTGTGGGTGAGAGGGTGTGGGTGAGATGGTGTGGGTGAGAGGGTGTGGGTGAGAGGGTGTGGGTGAGGGTGTGGGTGAGAGGGTGTGGGTGAGAGGGTGTGGGTGAGATGGTGTGGGTGAGGGTGAGGGTGTGGGTGAGATGGTGTGGGTGAGGGTGTGGGTGAGGGTGTGGGTGAGAGGGTGTGGGTGAGAGGGTGTGCGTGAGAGGGTGTGGGTGAGATGGTGTGGGTGAGAGGGTGTGGGTGAGATGGTGTGGGTGAGAGGGTGTGGGTGAGGGTGTGGGTGAGAGGGTGTCGGTGAGAGGGTGTGGGTGAGATGGTGTGGGTGAGGGTGTGGGTGAGAGGATGTGGGTGAGAGGGTGTGGGTGAGAGGGTGTGGGTGAGGGTGTGGGTGAGAGGGTGTGGGTGAGAGGGTGTGGGTGAGATGGTGTGGGTGAGAGGGCGTGGGTGAGAGGGTGTGGGTGAGAGGACGCGTGGGTGAGAGGGTGTGGGTGAGATGGTGTGGGTGAGATGGTGTGGGTGAGAGGACGCGTGGGTGAGAGGGTGTGGGTGTACATGAGTGTACGTGTCTGCACACTGGTCTACAACCTGCCTGCTTATGTATTCGAGCTCAAGTGCCACCACCCGCGCCGTCAAATTGCTTTTCAGTGGTGTAGGTGGAAGAATTCACGGCGAGTCAAACCGAATAGAAATGAAGAGAGTCTTGGCAAGGTTATGAACTGCTTGACATACCGATTGGTTTCATTCAACACTGCAGACTTCTTTATAGTTGTTTTGTTCAAAATCAGGCAAAACAGCTTCCTCTTGTGTTAAAGACACACAGTTTATTGCACTGAAAAGACAGTTAAAGACGATCCACAGGCAGGTTGTAGACCAGTGTCCAGACAACTGAAACGGTGAATATGACCTGTTTTAATGTTTTAAAGTAACACGTCTTCAGATTTCATCACTTTTACTAACTCTCTGGCAGTGAAGCTGTGAATTATGGTCAATCTCACAAAAATATATGAATCAAAGATCTATGAATCAAAGATCTATGAATCAAAGATCTATGAATCAAACATATATGAATCAAAGATCTATGAATCAAACATCTATGAATCAAACATCTATGAATCAAATGTCAATGAATCAAACAACAATGAATCAAACGTCTATGAATCAAACATCTATGAGTCAAACATCAATGGATCAAACAACATGAATCAAACAACAATGGATCAAACAACAATGAATCAAACAACAATGGATCAAACATCTATGAATCAAACATCTATGAATCAAACATCTATGAATCAAACATCTATGAATCAAACATCTATGAATCAAACATCTATGAATAAAAAAAAAATGAATCAAACGTCTATGACGGATGCCAAGGGAAGCCAGACCCCCCTCCAATTTTTTTTATTTTTTACCAAGGCAAAAATATGCAACATAATTGATATTTTGTCTCTTTGTGTTTCATAAATCTCCTCCAAATCGCAATTAGCTGAATTTATCTCATCTCATGTATCTCACCGGAGAAAACATCTGATGAACAAAACAGCCTCTGTTTTAGCGTATCTATCCGATGCTGTCTGGTCATAAAGAGCATGACGTTGTTGCCGCCCGTAGCATTGAAGGGAAGCCAGCGAGCATTTGACCTCCTAAAAAGAAAAGGGTAAAATAATAGCCAATCAGCATTGAGATATACTGAGTGATCTCTGCTGTGAATGGTCCTGGCGCACCAAAAAAAGTGTCAAGGGAAGCCAGTTTGGATTTGGCTTCACACCAATCACAATACATCAGAAGCCAAACGTCATTAGCAGAAAATAACTTTCTATTTGCACACACACACACACACACACACCACAAACACAGACACAGACAGACAGACAGACAGACACACACAGACACAGACACACACACAGACACAGATACAGACACACAGACAGACAGACACACACACACACACAGACACAGACACACACACACACACACGGACACGGACACGGACACGGACACGGACACGGACACGGACACGGACACAGGCACAGGCACAGACACAGACACAGACACAGACACAGACACAGACACACACACAGACACAGACACAGACACACACACACAGATAAATATATACAGAGAAATCAGTACCATGGACAACCACGTCATATTTAGCTTACATTGATTGGACTAAATAGTGTTTGGTATATTTAAGGTCTCTCTGTATTAGACTAAACATACAGTAGGTGATTAGATGATGTTGGAATGTTGAAGTGTAAATGTGGCTGTGGAGGCAGATCCTGTTTTCTCTGGGACTTTCTGTAAATCTCTGTGGTTCTAAATCAATAGTTGTTTTGTAGTCTGAAAAATGTGGGAAACATTCATTTACTTGACCATACTATAGGTCATGTAATGGTCTATAACATCCACTATGCTTAGTGGACTTCCCCAGACAGAGGTTGCTCTCTGGTTTTGTGGACTTCCCCAGACAGAGGTTGCTCTCTGGTTTTGTGGACTTCCCCAGACAGAGGTTGCTCTCTGGTTTTGTGGACTTCACCAGACAGAGGTTGCTCTCTGGTTTAGTGGACTTCCCCAGACAGAGGTTGCTCTCTGGTTTTGTGGACCTCACCAGAGAGAGGTTTCTCTCCTCTTTCTTGCATTCTATATCGACTGGTATGAGGGCTTTTCCATCCCTGGTTAACAAACAGCATTAGTTGTTTGTTATAGCCTTCCAGAGGGATTGGGAAGTGTAGAGAACATGGCAGCACACCATGTTTCTGTGAGATGTGTGTGTATGTACTTGTATTCCTGTGAGTGTAAGAAATGTGGGTCAGTGGGTGAGTAGTCAGTGTAGCTGTCTGTATGTGTGTGTGTGCTCATGCATGTGAGTGTGTGCATATATGCCTCTATCTGTCTGTGTGTTAGATTGACAGTGCTAGAGTGGGGAGGAGCAGTAGCCTTGCAGTCAGAGGAGCTAGCTAGCTGCCTGGAATAGCTGTGCTGCCATGTGATTCGTCATGGTTCTATTTTAGAACGCCGCTGGTCCCTACACCACCAGCACTTCCACTGGAGGAGTTAACAGATATACCTACTAATCACTCTACTATGCTCTCTGTCCGTCTCTCTTCCTCTCTTCCTCTCGCTCTTCCCCTCTCTCTATCTCTCTCTCTCACTCTCTTTCTCTTTCTCTCTCCCTCTCTCCCTCTCTTTCAAGTATAACTCCTGGCGGTTGGTTGTGAGTGAGTACATAATTCCCTTCTGCTAACCTGTGTGTTTGGGAACTTGTTCTGTTAACCTGTGTGTTTGGGAACTTGTTCTGTTAACCTGTGTGTTTGGGAACTTGTTCTGTTAACCTGTGTGTTTGGGAACTTGTTCTGCTAACCTGTGTGTTTGGGAACTTGTTCTGTTAACATGTGTGTTTGGGAACTTGTTATGTTAACCTGTGTGTTTGGGAACTTGTTCTGTTAACCTGTGTGTTTGGGAACTTGTTATGTTAACCTGTGTGTTTGGGAACTTGTTCTGCTAACCTGTGTGTTTGGGAACTTGTTCTGTTAACCTGTGTGTTTGGGAACTTGTTCTGCTAACCTGTGTGTTTGGGAACTTGTTATGTTAACCTGTGTGTTTGGGAACTTGTTCTGCTAACCTGTGTGTTTGGGAACTTGTTCTGCTAACCTGTGTGTTTGGGAACTTGTTCTGCTAACCTGTGTGTTTGGGAACTTGTTCTGCTAACCTGTGTGTTTGGGAACTTGTTCTGCTAACCTGTGTGTTTGGGAACTTGTTATGATAACCTGTGTGTTTGGGAACTTGTTCTGTTAACCTGTGTGTTTGGGAACTTGTTATGATAACCTGTGTGTTTGGGAACTTGTTCTGCTAACCTGTGTGTTTGGGGACTTGTTCTGTTAACCTGTGTGTTTCGGAACTTGTTCTGCTAACCTGTGTGTTTGGGAACTTGTTCTGCTAACCTGTGTGTTTGGGAACTTGTTCTGCTAACCTGTGTGTTTGGGGACTTGTTATGATAACCTGTGTGTTGGGAACTTGTTCTGTTAACCTGTGTGTTTCGGAACTTGTTCTGCTAACCTGTGTGTTTGGGAACTTGTTCTATTAACCTGTGTGTTTGGGAACCTGTTCTGTTAACCTGTGTGTTTGGGAACTTGTTGCATCTAACTTCAGAATAGTCGCCTGGACTCTTGTTAGGAAAATGAAGTTGTCATGTGTGAATGTTACTCTAGGTAACCCAAAGAACTTGTAGTACATGGTGTGACAGAGCTGTAGTCCATGGTGTGACAGAGCTGTAGTCCATGGTGTGACAGAGCTGTAGTCCATGGTGTGACAGAGCTGTAGTCCATGGTGTGACAGAGCTTGTAGTCCATGGTGTGACAGAGCTGTAGTCCATGGTGTGACAGAGCTGTAGTCCATGGTGTGACAGAGCTGTAGTCCATGGTGTGACAGAGCTGTAGTCCATGGTGTGACAGAGCTGTAGTACATTGCGTGACAGAGCTGTAGTCCATGGTGTGACAGAGCTGTAGTCCATGATGTGACAGAGCTTGTAGTCCTAGGTGTGACAGAGCTGTAGTCCATGGTGTGGCAGAGCTTGTAGTCCATGGTGTGACAGAGCTGTAGTCCATGATGTGACAAAGCTTGTAGTCCTAGGTGTGACAGAGCTTGTAGTCCATGGTGTGACATAGCTTGTAGTCCATGGTGTGACAGAGCTGTAGTCCATGGTGTGACAGAGCTGTTGTCCATGGTGTGACAGAGCTGTAGTCCATGGTGTGACAGATCTGTAGTCCTAGGTGTGACAGATCTGTAGTCCATGGTGTAACAGAGCTGTAGTCCATGGTGTAACAGAGCTTGTAGTCCATGGTGTGACAGAGCTTGTAGTGCAAGGTGTGACAGAGCTGTAGTCCATGGAGTGACAGAGCTTGTAGTCCATGGGGTGACAGAGCTTGTAGTCCATGGTGTGACAGAGCTGTTGTCCGTGGTGTGACAGAGCTTGTAGTCCATGGTGTGACAGAGCTGTAGTCCATGGTGTGACAGAGCTGTTGTCCATGGTGTGACAGAGCTGTAGTCCATGGTGTGACAGATCTGTAGTCCATGGTGTGACAGAGCTGTAGTCCATGGTGTGACAGATCCGTTGTCCATGGTGTGACAGAGCTGTAGTCCATGGTGTGACAGATCTGTAGTCCATGGTGTGACAGAGCTGTAGTCCATGGTGTGACAGAGCTTGTAGTCCATGGTGTGACAGAGCTTGTTGTACATGGTGTGACAGAGCTTGTAGTCCATGGTGTGACAGAGCTGTTGTCCGTGGTGTGACAGAGCTTGTTGTCCATGGTGTGACAGAGCTGTTGTCCGTGGTGTGACAGAGCTTGTAGTCCATGGTGTGACAGCGCTGTAGTCCATGGTGTGACAGATCTGTAGTCCATGGTGTGACAGATCTGTAGTCCATGGTGTAACAGAGCTGTAGTCCATAGTGTAACAGAGCTGTAGTCCATGGTGTGACAGAGCTTGTTGTACGTGGTGTAACAGAGCTGTAGTCCATAGTGTAACAGAGCTGTAGTCCATGGTGTGACAGATCTGTAGTCCATGGTGTAACAGATCTGTAGTCCATGGTGTAACAGATCTGTAGTCCATGTTGTGACAGATCTGTAGTCCATGGTGTAACAGATCTGTAGTCCATGGTGTGACAGATCTGTAGTCCATGGTGTAACAGATCTGTAGTCCATGGTGTGACAGATCTGTAGTCCATGGTGTGACAGATCTGTAGTCCATGGTGTGACAGATCTGTAGTCCATGGTGTGACAGATCTGTAGTCCATGGTGTAACAGAGCGTGTTGTACATGGTGTGACAGAGCTGTAGTCCATGGTGTGACAGAGCTGTAGTCCATGGTGTGACAGAGCTGTTGTCCGTGGTGTGACAGAGCTTGTTGTCCATGGTGTGACAGAGCTGTTGTCCGTGGTGTGACAGAGCTTGTAGTCCATGGTGTGACAGCGCTGTAGTCCATGGTGTGACAGATCTGTAGTCCATGTTGTGACAGATCTGTAGTCCATGGTGTAACAGAGCTGTAGTCCATAGTGTAACAGAGTTGTAGTCCATGGTGTGACAGAGCTTGTTGTACGTGGTGTAACAGAGCTGTAGTCCATAGTGTAACAGAGCTGTAGTCCATGGTGTGACAGATCTGTAGTCCATGGTGTAACAGATCTGTAGTCCATGGTGTAACAGATCTGTAGTCCATGTTGTGACAGATCTGTAGTCCATGGTGTAACAGATCTGTAGTCCATGGTGTGACAGATCTGTAGTCCATGGTGTAACAGATCTGTAGTCCATGGTGTGACAGATCTGTAGTCCATGGTGTGACATATCTGTAGTCCATGGTGTGACAGATCTGTAGTCCATGGTGTGACAGATCTGTAGTCCATGGTGTAACAGAGCTGTGTCATAATAAAACATGTGTCAGTCTATGGTTGAGGTAGTATCCCTGCTGAGTGTGTCTGTGGTCCTGGTCCTAGTTAGTCTGTGGTCCTGGTCCTAGTTAGTCTGTGGTCCTGGTCCTAGTTAGTCTGTGGTCCTGGTCCTAGTTAGTCTGTGGTCCTGGTCCTAGTTAGTCTGTGGTCCTGGTCCTAGTTAGTCTGTGGTCCTGGTCCTAGTTAGTCTGTGGTCCTGGTCCTAGTTAGTCTGTGGTCCTGTTGATAGCTGTTTGCTCGGGGTAAGGTCATTCAGTTCTTATTCCGCAAACATGTCTTGAGTGTGTGTCGGTGTGTGTGTGTGTGTGTGTGTGTGTGTGTGTGTGTGTGTGTGTGTGTGTGTGTGTGTGTGTGTGTGTGTGTGTGTGTGTGTGTGTGTGTGTGTGTGTGTGTGTGTGTGTGTGTGTGTGCGTGCGTGCGTGCGTACGTGCGTGCGTGTGTGTGTATATATGTGTGTGTGCGTGTTCGTGTGCGCGTGCGTGTGTGTGTAGGGTGTGTTATAAGAGCTTTGTGATTACTTATACTAGGTGTTTTAATATGTATTTTGGGTGTAATCTGTGTTTAATGATCTTTAAGATGAGTAGAACCCCGGTTTCAGCACATGATAATCACACAACAACGTGTTGGTCAGAATATACGTGACCTCTGCGTTTACATTCACCTGATTGGCAGTCTAGGAGTCAGTATGTAGGGTGTGTTTTGGGTACAGTATGTACGGTGTGTATTGGGTACAGTAGGGAGGGTGTTTATTGGGTACAGTATGTATGGTGTGTATTGGGTACAGTACGTAGGGTGTGTATAGGGTACAGTAGGGAGGGTGTGTATTGGGTACAGTATGTAGGGTGTGTATAGGGTACAGTAGGGAGGGTGTGTATTGGGTACAGTATGCAGGGTGTGTATAGGGTACAGTAGGGAGGGTGTGTATTGGGTACAGTATGCAGGGTGTGTATTGGGTACAGTATGCAGGTTTTTTAAAATAATTACAATACAGATAATCATTAAGCAGTGAGCACACGCAGAGCAACATAGGACAAGCAAGACGTAGCATACAGACAGAGCAACATAGAACAAGACGTAGCATACAGACAGAGCAACATAGAACAAGACGTAGCATACAGACAGAGCAACATAGGACAAGCAAGACGTAGCATACAGACAGAGCAACATAGAACAAGACGTAGCATACAGACAGAGAAACATAGAACAAGCAAGACGTAGCATACAGACAGAGCAACATAGAACAAGACGTAGCATACAGACAGAGCAACATAGGACAAGCAAGACGTAGCATACAGACAGAGCAACATAGAACAAGACGTAGCATACAGACAGAGCAACATAGGACAAGCAAGACGTAGCATACAGACAGAGCAACATAGAACAAGACGTAGCATACAGACAGAGCAACATAGAACAAGCAAGACGTAGCATACAGACAGAGCAACATAGAACAAGACGTAGCATACAGACAGAGAAACATAGAACAAGCAAGACGTAGCATACAGACAGAGCAACATAGAACAAGACGTAGCATACAGACAGAGCAACATAGGACAAGCAAGACGTAGCATACAGACAGAGTAACATAGAACAAGCAAGACGTAGCATACAGACAGAGCAACATAGAACAAGCAAGACGTAGCATACAGACAGAGCAACATAGGACAAGACGTAGCATACAGACAGAGCAACATAGGACAAGCAAGACGTAGCATACAGACAGAGTAACATAGAACAAGCAAGACGTAGCATACAGACAGAGCAACATAGAACAAGCAAGACGTAGCATACAGACAGAGCAACATAGGACAAGCAAGACGTAGCATACAGACAGAGCAACATAGAACAAGCAAGACGTAGCATACAGACAGAGCAACATAGGACAAGCAAGACGTAGCATACAGACAGAACAACATAGAACAAGACGTAGCATACAGACAGAGCAACATAGAACAAGCAAGACGTAGCATACAGACAGAGCAACATAGAACAAGACGTAGCATACAGACAGAGCAACATAGAACAAGCAAGACGTAGCATACAGACAGAGCAACATAGGACAAGCAAGACGTAGCATACAGACAGAGCAACATAGAACAAGCAAGACGTAGCATACAGACAGAGCAACATAGAACAAGCAAGACGTAGCATACAGACAGAGCAACATAGAACAAGCAAGACGTAGCATACAGACAGAGCAACATAGAACAAGCAAGACATAGCATACAGACAGAGCAACATAGGACAAGCAAGACGTAGCATACAGACAGAGCAACATAGAACAAGACGTAGCATACAGACAGAGCAACATAGAACAAGCAAGACGTAGCATACAGACAGAGCAACATAGAACAAGACGTAGCATACAGACAGAGAAACATAGAACAAGCAAGACGTAGCATACAGACAGAGCAACATAGAACAAGACGTAGCATACAGACAGAGCAACATAGGACAAGCAAGACGTAGCATACAGACAGAGTAACATAGAACAAGCAAGACGTAGCATACAGACAGAGCAACATAGAACAAGCAAGACGTAGCATACAGACAGAGCAACATAGGACAAGACGTAGCATACAGACAGAGCAACATAGGACAAGCAAGACGTAGCATACAGACAGAGTAACATAGAACAAGCAAGACGTAGCATACAGACAGAGCAACATAGAACAAGCAAGACGTAGCATACAGACAGAGCAACATAGGACAAGCAAGACGTAGCATACAGACAGAGCAACATAGAACAAGCAAGACGTAGCATACAGACAGAGCAACATAGGACAAGCAAGACGTAGCATACAGACAGAACAACATAGAACAAGACGTAGCATACAGACAGAGCAACATAGAACAAGCAAGACGTAGCATACAGACAGAGCAACATAGAACAAGACGTAGCATACAGACAGAGCAACATAGAACAAGCAAGACGTAGCATACAGACAGAGCAACATAGGACAAGCAAGACGTAGCATACAGACAGAGCAACATAGAACAAGCAAGACGTAGCATACAGACAGAGCAACATAGAACAAGCAAGACGTAGCATACAGACAGAGCAACATAGAACAAGCAAGACGTAGCATACAGACAGAGCAACATAGAACAAGCAAGACATAGCATACAGACAGAGCAACATAGGACAAGCAAGACGTAGCATACAGACAGAGCAACATAGAACAAGACGTAGCATACAGACAGAACAACATAGAACAAGACGTAGCATACAGACAGAGCAACATAGAACAAGCAAGACGTAGCATACAGACAGAGTAACATAGAACAAGACATAGCATGCAGACAGAGCAACATAGAACAAGACGTAGCATACAGACAGAGCAACATAGAACAAGCAAGACGTAGCATACAGACAGAGCAACATAGAACAAGACGTAGCATACAGACAGAGCAACATAGAACAAGACGTAGCATACAGACAGAGCAACATAGAACAAGCAAGACGTAGCATACAGACAGAGCAACATAGGACAAGACGTAGCATACAGACAGAGCAACATAGAACAAGACGTAGCATACAGACAGAGAAACATAGAACAAGCAAGACATAGCATACAGACAGAGCAACATAGGACAAGCAAGACGTAGCATACAGACAGAGAAACATAGGACAAGCAAGACGTAGCATACAGACAGAGCAACATAGGACAAGCAAGACATAGCATACAGACAGAGCAACATAGGACAAGCAAGACGTAGAATACAGACAGAGCAACATAGAACAAAAAGCAGCAAGACAAAATTCATAAAAGCAACAAAGTGTTTCCACACCTCACAAGCTACAGACAACAGACAACATGGAAGCGGCAATACACAGCTAGGGACCATGTTCACAAATCTGATTGACCTTTAGCCATGTCTTCAGGCATTTTGTGAAAGTGTGATATGTGGTGCAGTTATGTGTGTCTGACGGCAGTGTATTCCAGACATGGGAAGCTCTCACAGAGAAAGCGGATTTACTAAAGGTGCTTTTCCTTAAGGGAACTATACAGTCACCTCTCATGGCAGACCTTGTGGATCTGCTGCCATATGTTTGGGTTTTCTGTTTAACAAAAGTACTGAGTGGAGGGGGAGCCAGGCCATTTAGGATCTTGAATACAAGACGGTGTATTGCACAAGATTTTCCCAACTCAGGAGCTCATGCTTTCTGAGAATGTAAC
Source organism: Salvelinus alpinus (assembly GCF_045679555.1). NCBI lineage: Eukaryota > Metazoa > Chordata > Actinopteri > Salmoniformes > Salmonidae > Salvelinus > Salvelinus alpinus. Next base: position 57,178,178 of record NC_092098.1, read on the forward strand.
AGTGATGATGGCTACCTCTGTAGTCAAACAATTTCATATAAATCGGAAATTAGCTAGTTTGAATTTGGTTATTTGAATGACCTTTTTCACTTGCTTTTTAAAAGAGAGGTTAGAATCAAGTATGATGCCAAGGTACTTAAAATCAGATACCACCTGGAGCTTCTCCCCTGACACATAGACATCTGGCTCAGTAGCATCTGTTGCCCTCATCTGTTGCCTTCCATACCTCTCCTCTCCCCACCTCTCCCCCGTCCTATTCTCCATACCTCCTCTCTCCCCACCTCTCCCCCGTCCTACTCTCCACCCCTCCCCTCTCCCCACCTCTCCCCCCTCCTACTCTCCATACCTCCCCTCTCCCCACCTCTCCCCCGTCCTACTCTCCATACCTCCTCTCTCCCCACCTCTCCCCCGTCCTACTCTCCATACCTCCCTCTCCCCACCTCTCCCCCGTCCTACTCTCCATACCTCCTCTCTCCCCACCTCTCCCCCGTCCTACTCTCCATACCTCCTCTCTCCCCACCTCTCCCCCGTCTTACTCTCCATACCTCCTCTCTCCCCACCTCTCCAACGTCCTACTCTCCATACCTCCTCTCTCCCCACCTCTCCCCGTCCTACTCTCCATACCTCCCTCTCCCCACCTCTCCCCCGTCCTACTCTCCATACCTCCCTCTCCCCACCTCTCCCCCGTCCTACTCTCCATACCTCCTCTCTCCCCACCTCTCCCCCGTCCTACTCTCCATACCTCCTCTCTCCCCACCTCTCCCCCGTCCTACTCTCCATACCTCCCCTCTCCCCACCTCTCCCCCGTCCTACTCTCCATACCTCCTCTCTCCCCACCTCTCCAACGTTCTACTCTACATACCTCCTCTCTCCCCACCTCTCCCCCGTCCTACTCTCCACCCCTCCCCTCTCCCCACCTCTCCCCCGTCCTACTCTCCATACCTCCCCTCTCCCCACCTCTCCCCCGTCCTACTCTCCATACCTCCCTCTCCCCACCTCTCCCCCGTCCGCCTCTCCATACCTCCCCTCTCCCCACCCACCTCCTCTCCACCCCTCAGCTTCCCCACCCACTTCCTCTCCACCCTCAGCTTCCCCACCCACCTCCTCTCCACCCCTCAGCTTCCCCACCCACCTCCTCTCCACCCCTCAGCTTCCCCACCCACTGCCTCTCCACCCCTCAACTTCCCCACCCACTTCCTCTCCACCCCTCAGCTTCCCCACCCACTTCCTCTCCACCCCTCAGCTTCCCCACCCACTTCCTCTCCACCCTCAGCTTCCCCACCCACTTCCTCTCCACCCTCAGCTTCCCCACCCACTTCCTCTCCACCCTCAGCTTCCCCTCCCCCACCCAAAGGAGTTGTGTTGTGTTACTATTACCAGTTCAAATTAGTTATGTTGTTGTGTTGCTATTACCAGTTTAAAGGAGTTGTGTTATTACTACCAGTTTAAAGGAGTTGTGTTGTTGTGTTGTTACTACCAGTTTAAAGGAGTTGTGTTATTACTACCAGTTTAAACTCAACACAAACGTTATGTAAACATTGGACACAGAGACCTGAAACACAGAAACATACAGACGTACACACATCACAACACATCTCAACAACACGTCACAACAACAACACATCACAACAAAAAATCACAACAACAACACATCACACCAACTGCACACATCAACACAACACATCTCAACAACACATCACAACAACACATCACATCAACACATCACAACAACACATCACAACAACACAACAACACATCACATCAACACATCACATCAACACATCACAACAACACATCACATCAACACATCACAACAACACATCACAACAACACATCACATCAACACATCACATCAACACATCACAACAACATATCACATCATCACATCACAACAACACATCACAACAACACATCACACCACAACAACACACCACAACAACACATCACAACAACACATCACATCATCACATCACAACAACACATCGCAATACATCACAACAACACATCACAACAACACATCACAACAACACATCACAACAACGCATCACACCACAACAACACATCACAACAAACATCACAACAACACATCACATTAACACATCACATCAACACATCACATCAACACATCACATCAACACATCACAACAACACATCACAACAACACATCACAACACAACACAACAAACATCACAACAACACATCACATCAACAGATCACATCAACACATCACAACAACACATCACAACACAACACAACACAACAAACATCACAACAACACATCACATCAACAGATCACAACAACACATCACATCAACACATCACAACAACACATCACATCAACACATCACATCAATACATCACATCAACACATCACTTCAACACATCACATCAACACATCACAACAACACATCACAACAACACATCACAACACAACACAACAAACATCACAACAAACATCACATCAACACATCACATCAACACATCACAACAACACATCACAACAACACATCACAACAACACATCACAACAACACATCACATCAACACATCACAACAAACATCATAACGCAACGCTCGAAAAACACACAACACCGGGAGCAGGAGTATGAACAACTTGCGCAAGTCCTTTTTCAAGTAGTTTTTCTCAGAGTTGACTGGAGGCAGAGTTGACTGGAGGCAGAGTTGACTGGAGGCAGAGTTGACTGGATGTAGAGTTGACTGGAGGCAGAGTTGACTGGATGTAGAGTTGACTGGATGTAGAGTTGACTGGAGGCAGAGTTGACTGGAGGCAGAGTTGACTGGTTGTAGAGTTGACTGGATGCATAGTTGACTGGAGGTAGAGTTGACTGGTGACAGAGTTGACTGGATGCAGAGTTGACTGGAGCAGAGTTGACTGGATGTAGAGTTGACTGGAGGCAGAGTTGACTGGAGGCAGAGTTGACTGGAGGCAGAGTTGACTGGAGAAGGGGTGACTGGAGGAAGAGTTGACTGGATGTAGAGTTGACTGGAGGCAGAGTTGACTGGTGGGAGAGTTGACTGGAGGAAGAGTTGACTGGAGGCAGAGTTGACTGGAGGCAGAGTTGACTGGAGGCAGAGTTGACTGGATGTAGAGTTGATGGAGGCAGAGTTGACTGGAGGCAGAGTTGACTGGATGTAGAGTTGACTGGAGGCAGAGATGACTGGATGTAGAGTTGACTGGAGGCAGAGTTGACTGGAGGCAGAGTTGACTGGAGGCTGAGTTGACTGGAGGCAGAGTTGACTGGATGTAGAGTTGACTGGAGGCAGAGTTGACTGGATGCAGAGATGACTGGATGTAGAGTTGACTGGAGGCAGAGATGACTGGATGTAGAGTTGACTGGAGGCTGAGTTGACTGGAGGCAGAGTTGACTGGAGGCAGAGTTGACTGGAGGCAGAGTTGACTGGATGTAGAGTTGACTGGAGGCAGAGATGACTGGATGTAGAGTTGACTGGAGGCAGAGTTGACTGGATGTAGAGATGACTGGATGTAGAGTTGACTGGAGGCAGAGTTGACTGGATGCAGAGATGACTGGATGTAGAGTTGACTGGATGTAGATATGACTGGATGTAGAGTTGACTGGATGTAGAGTTGACTGGATGTAGAGATGACTGGATGTAGAGTTGACTGGAGGCAGAGTTGACTGGATGTAGAGTTGACTGGATGTAGAGTTGACTGGATGCAGAGTTGACTGGATGTAGAGTTGACTGGATGTAGAGTTGACTGGATGCAGAGTTGACTGGATGCAGAGTTGACTGGAGGCAGAGTTGACTGGAGGCAGAGTTGACTGGAGGCAGAGTTGACTGGATGTAGAGTTGACTGGAGGCAGAGTTGACTGGATGTAGAGTTGACTGGATGCAGAGTTGACTGGATGCCATATTGTCCTGTCACTTCCTCTTCCTGTCTGTTTACATCTGTCCGTTGTCCTGTCACTTCCTCTTCCTCTCTGTTTACATCTGTACGTTGTCCTGTCACTTCCTCTTCCTCTCTGTTTACATCTGTACGTTGTCCTGTCACTTCCTCTTCCTGTCTGTTTACATCTGTACGTTGTCCTGTCACTTCCTCTTCCTCTCTGTTTACATCTGTACGTTGTCCTGTCACTTCCTCTTCCTCTCTGTTAACATCTGTACGTTGTCCTGTCACTTCCTCTTCCTCTCTGTTAACATCTGTACGTTGTCCTGTCACTTCCTCTTCCTCTCTGTTAACATCTGTACGTTGTCCTGTCACTTCCTCTTCCTCTCTGTTAACATCTGTACGTTGTCCTGTCACTTCCTCTTCCTCTCTGTTAACATCTGTACGTTGTCCTGTCACTTCCTCTTCCTGTCTGTTACATCTGTATGTTGTCCTGTCACTTCCTCTTCCTCTCTGTTAACATCTGTACGTTGTCCTGTCACTTCCTCTTCCTCTCTGTTTACATCTGTACGTTGTCCTGTCACTTCCTCTTCCTGTCTGTTTACATCTGTACGTTGTCCTGTCACTTCCTCTTCCTCTCTGTTTACATCTGTACGTTGTCCTGTCACTTCCTCTTCCTCTCTGTTAACATCTGTACGTTGTCCTGTCACTTCCTCTTCCTCTCTGTTAACATCTGTACGTTGTCCTGTCACTTCCTCTTCCTGTCTGTTTACATCTGTACGTTGTCCTGTCACTTCCTCTTCCTCTCTGTTTACATCTGTACGTGTCCTGTTACTTCCTCTTCCTCTCTGTTTACATCTGTACGTTGTCCTGTCACTTCCTCTTCCTCTCTGTTAACATCTGTACGTTGTCCTGTTACTTCCTCTCCCTCTCTGTTTACATCTGTACGTTGTCCTGTCACTTCCTCTTCCTGTCTGTTTACATCTGTACGTTGTCCTGTCACTTCCTCTTCCTCTCTGTTTACATCTGTACGTTGTCCTGTCACTTCCTCTTCCTCTCTGTTTACATCTGTACGTTGTCCTGTTACTTCCTCTTCCTCTCTGTTTACATCTGTACGTTGTCCTGTCACTTCCTCTTCCTCTCTGTTTACATCTGTACGTTGTCCGTTGTCCTGTCACTTCCTCTTCCTCTCTGTTTACATCTGTACGTTGTCCTGTCACTTCCTCTTCCTCTCTGTTAACATCTGTACGTTGTCCTGTCACTTCCTCTTCCTCTCTGTTAACATCTGTACGTTGTCCTGTCACTTCCTCTTCCTCTCTGTTAACATCTGTACGTTGTCCTGTCACTTCCTCTTCCTGTCTGTTACATCTGTATGTTGTCCTGTCACTTCCTCTTCCTCTCTGTTAACATCTGTACGTTGTCCTGTCACTTCCTCTTCCTCTCTGTTTACATCTGTACATTGTTCTGTCACTTCCTCTTCCTGTCTGTTTACATCTGTACGTTGTCCTGTCACTTCCTCTTCCTCTCTGTTTACATCTGTACGTTGTCCTGTCACTTCCTCTTCCTCTCTGTTAACATCTGTATGTTGTCCTGTCACTTCCTCTTCCTCTCTGTTAACATCTGTACGTTGTCCTGTCACTTCCTCTTCCTGTCTGTTTACATCTGTACGTTGTCCTGTCACTTCCTCTTCCTCTCTGTTTACATCTGTACGTTGTCCTGTTACTTCCTCTTCCTGTCTGTTTACATCTGTACGTTGTCCTGTCACTTCCTCTTCCTCTCTGTTAACATCTGTACGTTGCCCTGTCACTTCCTCTTCCTCTCTGTTTATATCTGTACGTTGTCCTGTCACTTCCTCTTCCTGTCTGTTTACATCTGTACGTTGTCCTGTCACTTCCTCTTCCTCTCTGTTAACATCTGTATGTTGTACGTTGTCCTGTCACTTCCTCTTCCTGTCTGTTAACATCTGTACGTTGTCCTGTCACTTCCTCTTCCTGTCTGTTAACATCTGTACGTTGTCCTGTCACTTCCTCTTCCTGTCTGTTTACATCTGTACGTTGTCCTGTCACTTCCTCTTCCTGTCTGTTAACATCTGTACGTTGTCCTGTCACTTCCTCTTCCTGTCTGTTTACATCTGTACGTTGTCCTGTCACTTCCTCTTCCTGTCTGTTAACATCTGTACGTTGTCCTGTCACTTCCTCTTCCTCTCTGTTTACATCTGTACGTTGTCCTGTCACTTCCTCTTCCTCTCTGTTAACATCTGTACGTTGTCCTGTCACTTCCTCTTCCTGTCTGTTTACATCTGTACGTTGTCCTGTCACTTCCTCTTCCTCTCTGTTAACATCTGTACGTTGTCCTATCACTTCCTCTTCCTCTCTGTTAACATCTGTACGTTGTCCTGTCACTTCCTCTTCCTGTCTGTTTACATCTGTACGTTGTCCTGTCACTTCCTCTTCCTCTCTGTTTGCATACTGTTGCGTCAGTGAATACCAATATATAGTATGTTTAGAGTCTGTCTCAGTCCTAATTGATACTGTCCTGTATAGTAGTGCAGTGGAAGAGAGGGGAGAGAGGGGGAAAGGGGGTTTATTTATTTTTTTATTTCACCTTTATTTAACCAGGTAGGCTAGTTGAGAACAAGTTCTCATTTGCAACTGCGACCTGGCCAAGATAAAGCATAGCAGTGTGAACAGACAACACAGAGTTACACATGGAGTAAACAATAAACAAGTCAATAACATGGTAGAAAAAAAAGAGAATCTATATACAATGTGTGCAAAAGGGATGCGGTAGGCAATAAATCTAATAATTACAATTTAGCAGATTAACACTGGAGTGATAAATCATCAGATAATCATGTGCAAGAAGAGATACTGGTGTGCAAAAGAGCAGAAAGTAAATAAATAAAAGCAGTATGGGGGGTGAGGTAGGTAAATTGGGTGGGTAGTTTACAGATGGACTATGTACAGCTGCAGCGATCGGTTAGCTGCTCGGATAGCAGATTTTTAAAGTTGTTGAGGGAGATAAAAGTCTCCAACTTCAGAGATTTTTGCAATTCGTTCCAGTCGCAGGCAGCAGAGAACTGGAAGGAAAGGCGTCCAAATGAGGTTTTAGCTTTAGGGATGATCAGTGAGATACACCTGCTGGAGAGCGTGCTGCGGGTGGGTGTAGCCATCGTGACCAGTGAACTGAGATAAGGCGGCACTTTACCTAGCATAGCCTTGTAGATGACCTGGAGCCAGTGGGTCTGACGACGAACATGTAGCGAGGGCCAGCCGACTAGGGCATACAGGTCGCAGTGGTGGGTCATATAAGGTGCTTTAGTAACAAAACGAATGGCACTGTGATAAACTGCATCCAGTTTGCTGAGTAGAGTGTTGGAAGCTATTTTGTAGATGACATCGCCGAAGTCGAGGATCGGTAGGATAGTCAGCATTACTAGGGTAAGTTTGGCGGCGTGAGTGAAGGAGGCTTTGTTGCGGAATAGAAAGCCGATTCTTGATTTGATTTTGGATTGGAGATGTTTGATATGAGTCTGGAAGGAGAGTTTGCAGTCTAGCCAGACACCTAGGTACTTATAGATGTCCACATATTCTAGGTCGGAACCGTCCAGGGTGGTGATGCTAGTCGGGCGTGCGGGTGCAGGCAGCGAACGGGTGAAAAGCATGCATTTGGTTTTACTAGCGTTTAAGAGCAGTTGGAGGCCACGGAAGGAGTGTTGTATGGCATTGAAGCTCGTTTGGAGGTTAGATAGCACAGTGTCCAAGGAAGGGCCGGAAGTATATAGAATGGTGTCGTCTGCGTAGAGGTGGATCAGGGAATCGCCCGCAGCAAGAGCAACATCATTGATGTATACAGAGAAAAGAGTCGGCCCGAGAATTGAACCCTGTGGTACCCCCATAGAGACTGCCAGAGGACCGGACAACATGCCCTCCGATTTGACACACTGAACTCTGTCTGCAAAGTAGTTGGTGAACCAGGCAAGGCAGTCATTAGAAAAACCGAGGCTACTGAGTCTGCCGATAAGAATATGGTGATTGACAGAGTCGAAAGCCTTGGCCAGGTCGATGAAGACGGCTGCACAGTAATGTCTTTTATCGATGGCGGTTATGATATCGTTTAGTACCTTGAGCGTGGCTGAGGTGCACCCGTGACCGGCTCGGAAACCGGATTGCACAGCGGAGAAGGTACGGTGGGATTCGAGATGGTCAGTGATCTGTTTGTTGACTTGGCTTTCGAAGACCTTAGATAGGCAGGGCAGGATGGATATAGGTCTGTAACAGTTTGGGTCCAGGGTGTCTCCCCTTTTGAAGAGGGGGATGACCGCGGCAGCTTTCCAATCCTTGGGGATCTCAGATGATACGAAGGAGAGGTTGAACAGGCTGGTAATAGGGGGTGCGACAATGGCGGCGGACAGTTTCAGAAATAGGGGGTCCAGATTGTCAAGCCCAGCTGATTTGTATGGGTCCAGGTTTTCCAGCTCTTTCAGAACATCTGCTATCTGGATTTGGGTAAAGGAGAAGCTGGGGAGGCTTGGGCGAGTAGCAGCGGGGGGGGGCGGGGCTGTTGGCCAAGGTTGGAGTCGCCAGGAGGAAGGCATGGCCAGCCATTGAGAAATGCTTGTTGAAGTCTTCGCGTATCACGGATTTATCGGTGGTGACCGTGTTACCTAGCCTCAGTGCAGTGGGCAGCTGGGAGGAGGTGCTCTTGTTCTCCATGGACTTTACAGTATCCCAGAACTTTTTGGAGTTAGAGCTACAGGATGCGAATTTCTGCTTGAAAAAGCTGGCCTTTGCTTTCCTGACTGACTGCGTGTATTGGTTCCTGACTTCCCTGAACAGTTGCATATCGCGGGGGCTCTTCGATGCTATTGCAGTTCGCCACAGGATGTTTTTGTGCTGGTCGAGGGCAGTCAGGTCTGGAGTGAACCAAGGGCTATATCTGTTCTTGGTTCTGCATTTTTTGAACGGAGCATGCTTGTCTAATATGGTGAGGAAGTAACATTTAAAGAATGACCAGGCATCCTCAACTGACGGGATGAGGTCAATATCCTTCCAGGGTACCCGGGCCAGGTCGATTAGAAAGGCCTGCTCGCAGAAGTGTTTTAGGGAGCGTTTGACAGTGATGAGGGGTGGTCGTTTGACCGCGGACCCGTGGTGGATACAGGCAATGAGGCAGTGATCGCTGAGATCTTGATTGAAGACAGCAGAGGTGTATTTGGAGGGCAGGTTGGTCAGGATAATGTCTATTAGGGTGCCCATGTTTACGGATTTAGGGTTGTACCTGGTGGGTTCCTTGATGATTTGTGTGAGATAGAGGGCATCAAGCTTGGATTGTAGGACTGCCGGGGTGTTAAGCATATCCCAGTTTAGGTCACCTAACAGAACAAACTCTGAAGCTAGATGGGGAGCGATCAATTCACAGATGGTGTCCAGGGCACAGCTGGGAGCTGAGGGGGGTCGGTAGCAGGCGGCAACAGTGAGAGACTTATTTCTGGAGAGATTAATTTTTTAAATTAGAAGTTCGAACTGTTTGGGCATAGACCTGGAAAGTATGACAGAACTTTGCAGGCTATCTCTGCAGTAGATTGCAACTCCTCCCCCTTTGGCAGTTCTATCTTGACGGAAAGTGTTATAGTTGGGTATGGAAATCTCAGAATTTTTGGTGGCCTTCCTAAGCCAGGATTCGGACACGGCAAGGACATCAGGATTGGCAGAGTGTGCTAAAGCGGTGAGTAAGGCAAACTTAGGGAGGAGGCTTCTGATGTTGACATGCATGAGGCCAAGGCTTTTTCGATCACAGAAGTCAACAAATGAGGGTGACTGGGGACATGCAGGGCCTGGGTTTACCTCCACATCACCCGAGGAACAGAGGAGTAGTAGGATGAGGGTGCGGCTAAAGGCTATCAAAACTTGTCGCCTAGAGCGTTGGGGACAAAGAATAAAAGGAGCAGATTTATGGGCGTGGTAGAATAGATTCTGGGCATAATGTGCAGACAGGGGTATGGAGGGGCGCGGGTACAGCGGAGGCAAGCCCAGGCACTGGGTGATGATAAGAGAGGTTGTATCTCTGGACATGCTGGTCTCAATGGGTGAGGTCACCGCATGTGTGGGGGGTGGGACAAAGGGGGTATCAGAGGTACGGAGAGTGGAACTACAGGGTCCATTGCAAACCAAAACAATGATAATGAAAACTAGCCTGAACAACAGTATGCAAGGCATATTGATATTTGAGAGAGACATACAATAAGGCATAAAGTGATTGCAGGTCTTGATTGGGAGAGCTAGCTAAAACAACAGGTAAGATAACAGCAGCAATAACAGGGTGCTAGTCTAACACAGCAACAACAGGTAAAAATGGCGACGACTAGGCAGAGAGGGTCGGATTAACTACACACAGATCCTGAGTTAAAGCACAGGGCCGACAGATAAAACACAAATAAACAGAATGGAGTACCGTGAATTAATGGACAGTCAAGCATGCATCAGCTATGTAGCCAAGTGATCATAGTGTCCAGGGGGCAGCCGTAGATGGAGCAGGGAGGCCTCCACTAAGCTAGCACGCGGCGTTTAAAGTTAGTAGCCCGGGGGGTGGTCTGCTCAGACGGAGGGGGTCTGCTCAGACGTGGTCGTGTCGACAGAGAATCCAGAGAATCCAAGCCGAATGGCGAAAGAGAGGTTGTGAATTGTAGAATTGTGTTTGCTAACTGGTGCTAGCTTCGTGGCAGTGGCGCTAACTGCGCTAGCTGCAAGCTAGCTGTGAGGATCAGAAGTAGTGGCTCAGGGATTACGGCAGGAATCCGGCGTTGTGGTCGAGAGACCACAAGTCCGATGCTGGTAAATTGGTGAGTAATATCCAGGCTAATAACAGGGCTGGTGTCTGTGCAGAAGGTAAAAGCTACTAGCAGCGGCAAAAAAATGGCTAAATTAGCTTGTAGCTGATTTAGACCAGTTGTGATGGGTTGGCAGGGCTCTGTGTCGGCAAAAAAAGGTCCAGTCCAATTGGCAAAAGAGGTATTGTAGCCCAAGAATTTGCTGGTAGACCTCTTCGGCTAGCCGGCAGATGGGCCTAGCTCGAGGCTAGCTCAAGGCTAACTGGTGCTTGCTTCGGGACAGAGGTGTTAGCCAGTAGTAGCCACTCGGTTGCAGCTAGCTAGCTGTGATAATACGGTGTAATTGTCCAGAGCTTGCGTCAGGAATCCGGTGATGTGGTAGAGAAAAAGCAGTCCTATATGCTCTGGGTTGATATCGCGCTTGCAGACTGGCAGGTATTGGCCCGGTATTGAAGCTGGCTGTGTCCGAGTTAAGGGCGAAGACCGCAGCAGTGGCTAACTGACTACTAGCTAGTAGCTAGTTATCTGGCTAGCTTCTGATTGGGGTTACGGTTCTAAAGTATAAAAAATAGCAGGTCCGTACCACATTGGGTGAGGCGGAATGTAGGAATGTATATTCAGTTCCTAGATGGAAAGTGAAATTAAAATATATACGAAATGTATACGAAAAATACGAATACTATTTACACGGGACAGACAGGACAAAGACACATCTGACTGCTACGCCATCTTGGATTGCTTAGGCAGAAAGAGGGGAGAGAGGGGGAAAGGGGGTAAGGAAAGGGGGTAAGGAGAAAGAGGGGAGAGAGGGGGAAAGGGGGTAAGGAGAAAGAGGGGAGAGAGGGGGAAAGAGGGGAGATAGGGAGAAAGAGGGGAGAGAGGGGGAAAGGGGGTTGGGAGAAAGAGGGGAAACGGGGTAAGGAGAAAGAGGGGAGAGAGGGGGAAATGGGGTAGAGAGAAAGAGGGGAGAGAAGGGGAAGGGGGGTGGGGAGAAAGAGGGGAGAGAGGGGGAAATGGGGTAGAGAGAAAGACGGGAGAGAAGGGGAAAGGGGGTAAGGAGAAAGAGGGGAGAGAGGGGGAAAGAGGGTAAGGAGAAAGAGGAGGTAAGGAGAAAGAGGGGAGATAGGGAGAAAGAGGGGGAGAGGGGGGACGGGGGTTGGGAGAAAGAGGGGAGAAAGGGGGAAAAAGGGGGTTGGGGGAAAGAGGGGGAAAGGGGGTAAGGAGAAAGAGGAGAGAAAGGGGGGAAGGGGGTAAGGAGAAAGAGGGAGTGACAGGAGGGGAGAGAGGTGGAAAGGGGGGAGTGACAGGAGGGGAGAGAGGGTGAAAGAGGGGGAGTGAAAGGAGGGGAGAGGTGGAAAGGGGGGGAGTGACAGGAGGGGAGAGTTTTTTATTTTTATTTATTTCACCTTTATTTAACCAGGTAGGCTAGTTGAGAACAAGTTCTCATTTGCAACTGCGACCTGGCCAAGATAAAGCATAGCATAGCATAGTGTGAACAGACAACACAGAGTTACACATGGAGTAAACAATAAACAAGTCAATAACATGGTAAAAAAAAAAAAAAGAGAATCTATATACAATGTGTGCAAAAGGCATGAGGTAGGCAATAAATCGAATAATTACAATTTAGCAGATTAACACTGGAGTGATAAATCATCAGATGATCATGTGCAAGAAGAGATACTGGTGTGCAAAAGAGCAGAAAAGTAAATAAATAAAAGCAGTATGGGGGGTGAGGTAGGTAAATTGGGTGGGTAGTTTACAGATGGACTATGTACAGCTGCAGCGATCGGTTAGTTGCTCGGATAGCAGATTTTTAAAGTTGTTGAGGGAGATAAAAGTCTCCAACTTCAGAGATTTTTGCAATTCGTTCCAGTCGCAGGCAGCAGAGAACTGGAAGGAAAGGCGTCCAAATGAGGTTTTGGCTTTAGGGATGATCAGTGAGATACACCTGCTGGAGCGCGTGTTGCGGGTGGGTGTAGCCATCGTGACCAGTGAACTGAGATAAGGCGGCACTTTACCTAGCATAGCCTTGTAGATGACCTGGAGCCAGTCACCTGGAGCCAGTGGGTCTGACGACGAACATGTAGCGAGGGCCAGCCGACTAGGGCATACAGGTCGCAGTGGTGGGTCGTATAAGGTGCTTTAGTAACAAAACGAATGGCACTGTGATAAACTGCATCCAGTTTGCTGAGTAGAGTATTGGAAGCTATTTTGTAGATGACATCGCCGAAGTCGAGGATCGGTAGGATAGTCAGTTTTACTAGGGTAAGTTTGGCGGCGTGAGTGAAGGAGGCTTTGTTGCGGAATAGAAAGCCGATTCTTGCTTTGATTTTGGATTGGAGATGTTTGATATGAGTCTGGAAGGAGAGTTTGCAGTCTAGCCAGACACCTAGGTACTTAAAGATGTCCACATATTCTAGGTCGGAACCGTCCAGGGTGGTGATGCTAGTCGGGCGTGCGGGTGCAGGCAGCGAACGGTTGAAAAGCATGCATTTGGTTTTACTAGCGTTTAAGAGCAGTTGGAGGCCACGGAAGGAGTGTTGTATGGCATTGAAGCTCGTTTGGAGGTTAGATAGTACAGTGTCCAAGGAAGGGCCGGAAGTATATAGAATGGTGTCGTCTGCGTAGAGGTGGATCAGGGAATCGCCCGCAGCAAGAGCAACATCATTGATGTATACAGAGAAAAGAGTCGGCCCGAGAATTGAACCCTGTGGTACCCCCATAGAGACTGCCAGAGGACCGGACAACATGCCCTCCGATTTGACACACTGAACTCTGTCTGCAAAGTAGTTGGTGAACCAGGCAAGGCAGTCATTAGAAAAACCGAGGCTACTGAGTCTGCCGATAAGAATATGGTGATTGACAGAGTCGAAAGCCTTGGCCAGGTCGATGAAGACGGCTGCACAGTAATGTCTTTTATCGATGGCGGTTATGATATCGTTAAGTACCTTGAGCGTGGCTGAGGTGCACCCATGACCGGCTCGGAAACCGGATTGCACAGCGGAGAAGGTACGGTGGGATTCGAGATGGTCAATGATCTGTTTGTTGACTTGGCTTTCGAAGACCTTAGATAGGCAGGGCAGGATGGATATAGGTCTGTAACAGTTTGGGTCCAGGGTGTCTCCCCCTTTGAAGAGGGGGATGACCGCGGCAGCTTTCCAATCCTTGGGGATCTCAGATGATACGAAGGAGAGGTTGAACAGGCTGGTGATAGGGGGTGCGACAATGGCGGCGGACAGTTTCAGAAATAGGGGGTCCAGATTGTCAAGCCCAGCTGATTTGTATGGGTCCAGGTTTTCCAGCTCTTTCAGAACATCTGCTATCTGGATTTGGGTAAAGGAGAAGCTGGGGAGGCTTGGGCGAGTAGCAGCGGAGGGGGCGGGGCTGTTGGCCAAGGTTGGAGTCGCCAGGAGGAAGGCATGGCCAGCCATTGAGAAATGCTTGTTGAAGTCTTCGATTATCACGGATTTATCGGTGGTGACCGTGTTACCTAGCTTCAGTGCAGTGGGCAGCTGGGAGGAGGTGCTCTTGTTCTCCATGGACTTTACAGTATCCCAGAACTTTTTGGAGTTAGAGCTACAGGATGCAAATTTCTGCTTGAAAAAGCTGGCCTTTGCTTTCCTGACTGACTGCGTGTATTGGTTCCTGACTTCCCTGAACAGTTGCATATCGCGGGGGCTCTTCGATGCTATTGCAGTTCGCCACAGGATGTTTTTGTGCTGGTCGAGGGCAGTCAGGTCTGGAGTGAACCAAGGGCTATATCTGTTCTTGGTTCTGCATTTTTTGAACGGAGCATGCTTGTCTAATATGGTGAGGAAGTAACATTTAAAGAATGACCAGGCATCCTCAACTGACGGGATGAGGTCAATATCCTTCCAGGGTACCCGGGCCAGGTCGATTAGAAAGGCCTGCTCGCAGAAGTGTTTTAGGGAGCGTTTGACAGTGATGAGGGGTGGTCGTTTGACCGCGGACCCGTGGCGGATACAGGCAATGAGGCAGTGATCGCTGAGATCTTGATTGAAGACAGCAGAGGTGTATTTGGAGGGCAGGTTGGTCAGGATAATGTCTATTAGGGTGCCCATGTTTACGGATTTAGGGTTGTACCTGGTGGGTTCCTTGATGATTTGTGTGAGATTGAGGGCATCAAGCTTGGATTGTAGGACTGCCGGGGTGTTAAGCATATCCCAGTTTAGGTCACCTAACAGAACAAACTCTGAAGCTAGATGGGGAGCGATCAATTCACAGATGGTGTCCAGGGCACAGCTGGGAGCTGAGGGGGGTCGGTAGCAGGCGGCAACAGTGAGAGACTTATTTCTGGAGAGATTAATTTTTAAAATTAGAAGTTCGAACTGTTTGGGCATAGACCTGGAAAGTATGACAGAACTTTGCAGGCTATCTCTGCAGTAGATTGCAACTCCTCCCCTTGGCAGTTCTATCTTGACGGAAAGTGTTATAGTTGGGTATGGAAATCTCAGAATTTTTGGTGGCCTTCCTAAGCCAGGATTCGGACACGGCAAGGACATCAGGGTTGGCAGAGTGTGCTAAAGCGGTGAGTAAGGCAAACTTAGGGAGGAGGCTTCTGATGTTGACATGCATGAGGCCAAGGCTTTTTCGATCACAGAAGTCAACAAATGAGGGTGACTGGGGACATGCAGGGCCTGGGTTTACCTCCACATCACCCGAGGAACAGAGGAGTAGTAGGATGAGGGTGCGGCTAAAGGCTATCAAAACTGGTCGCCTAGAGCGTTGGGGACAAAGAATAAAAGGAGCAGATTTATGGGCGTGGTAGAATAGATTCTGGGCATAATGTGCAGACAGGGGTATGGTGGGGCGTGGGTACAGCGGAGGCAAGCCCAGGCACTGGGTGATGATAAGAGAGGTTGTATCTCTGGACATGCTGGTCTCAATGGGTGAGGTCACCGCATGTGTGGGGGGTGGGACCAAGGAGGTATCAGAGGTACGGAGAGTGGAACTACAGGGTCCATTGCAAACCAAAACAATGATAATGATAACTAGTCTGAACAACAGTATGCAAGGCATATTGATATTTGAGAGAGACATACAATAAGGCATAAAGTGATTGCAGGTCTTGATTGGGAGAGCTAGCTAAAACAACAGGTAAGATAACAGCAGCAATAACAGGGTGCTAGTCTAACACAGCAACAACAGGTAAAAATGGCGACGACTAGGCAATGGAGACTAGGTATCTATCACCCCACTACCATTATCAGATTAGAACCATAATGGAGACTAGACATCTACCACTATCAGATTAGAGCCATTCGGGCTCTAGTCATCTACCACCCCACTACCACTATCAGATTAGAGCCATAATGGAGACAAGGTATCTACCACCCCACTACTACTACCAGATTAGAGCCACAAGGGAGACTAGACATCTACCACCCCACTTCCACTATCGGATTAGAGCCATAATGGAGACTAGATATCTACCACCCCACTACTACTATCAGATTAGAGCCATAAGGGCACTAGGCATCTACCACCCCACTACCACTATCAGATTAGAGCCATAAGGGCACTAGGCATCTACCACCCCACTACCACTATCAGATTAGAGCCATAAGGGCTCTAGGCATATACCACCCCACTACCACTATCAGATTAGAGCCATAATGGAGACTAGATATCTACGACCCCACTACTACTATCAGATTAGAGCCACAAGGGAGACTAGACATCTACCACCCCACTTCCACTATCAGATTAGAGCCATAATGCAGACTAGATATCTACCACCCCACTACTACTATCAGATTAGAGCCATAAGGGCACTAGGCATCTACCACACCACTACCACTATCAGATTAGAGCAAAAATGGAGACTAGGTATCTACCACCCCACTACCTCTATCAGATTAGAGCCATAAGGGAGACTAGTCATTTACCACCCCACTACCTCTATCAGATTAGAGCCATAATTGAGACTAGGTATCTACCACCCCACTACCACTACCAGATTAGAGCCATAATGGAGACTAGGTATCTACCACCCCACTACCTCTATCAGATTAGAGCCATAATGGAGACTAGGTATCTAACAGCCCACTACCACTACCAGATTAGAGCCATAAGGGCACTAGGCATCTACCACCCCACTACCACTATCAGATTAGAGCCATAATCGAGACTAGGTATCTACCACCCCACTACCACTATCAGATTAGAGCCATAATGGAGACTAGGTATCTACCACCCCACTACCACTATAAGATTAGAGCCATAATGGAGAAAAGGTATCTACAACCCCACTACCAATATCAGATTAGAGCCATAATGGAGACTAGTTATCTACCACCCCACTACCACTATCAGATTAGAGCCATAATGGAGACAAGGTATCTACCACCCCACTACCACTACCAGATTAGAGCCAAAACGGAGACTAGACATATACCACCCCACTACCACTATCAGATTAGAGCCATAAGGGAGACTAGGTATCTACCACCCCACTACCACTATCAGATTAGAGCAATAAGGGCACTAGACATCTACCACCCCACTACCACTATCAGATTAGAGCCATAATGGAGACTAGGTATCTAACAGCCCACTACCACTACCAGATTAGAGCCATAATGGAGACTAGGTATCTACCACCCCACTACCAATATCAGATTAGAGCCATAATGGAGACTAGGTACCTACCACCCCACTACCACTATCAGATTAGAGCCATAATGGAGAATAGGTATCTACAACCCCACTACCACTATCAGATTAGATCTAAAAGGGAACTAGGCATCTACCACCCCACTACCACTATCAGATTAGAGCCATAATGGAGACTAGACATCTACCACTATCAGATTAGAGCCAAAAGGGCTCTAGTCATCTACCACCCCACTACCACTATCATATTAGAGCCATAAGGGAGATTAGGTATCTACCACCCCACTACCACTATCAGATTAGAGCCATAATGGAGACTAGGTATATACCACCCCTCTACCTCTATCAGATTAGAGCCATAATGGAGACTAGACATCTACCACTATCAGATTAGAGCCAAAAGGGCTCTAGTCATCTACCACCCCACTACCACTATCATATTAGAGCCATAAGGGAGATTAGGTATCTACCACCCCACTACCACTATCAGATTAGAGCCATAATGGAGACTAGGTATCTACCACCCCTCTACCTCTATCAGATTAGAGCCATAATGGAGACTAGACATCTACCACTATCAGATTAGAGCCATTCGGGCTCTAGTCATCTACCACCCCACTACCACTATCATATTAGAGCCATAAGGGAGACTAGGTATCTACCACCCCACTACCACTATCAGATTAAAGCCAGAAGGGCACTAGTCATCTACTACCCCTCTACCACTATCACATTTTGAGCCATAATGGAGACTAGGTATCACCCACCCAACTACCTCTATCAGATTAGAGCCATAATGGAGACTAGGTATCTACCACCCCACTACCTCTATCAGATTAGAGCCATAATGGAGACTAGTCATCTACCACCCCACTACCACTATCAGATTAGAGCCATAATGGAGACTAGGTATCTATCACCCCACTACCATTATCAGATTAGAACCATAATGGAGACTAGACATCTACCACTATCAGATTAGAGCCATTCGGGCTCTAGTCATCTACCACCCCACTACCACTATCAGATTAGAGCCATAATGGAGACAAGGTATCTACCACCCCACTACTACTACCAGATTAGAGCCGTAAGGGAGACTAGTCATTTACCACCCCACTTCCACTATCAGATTAGAGCCATAATGGAGACTAGATATCTACCACCCCACTACTACTATCAGATTAGAGCCACAAGGGAGACTAGACATCTACCACCCCACTTCCACTATCAGATTAGAGCCATAATGGAGACTAGATATCTACCACCCCACTACTACTATCAGATTAGAGCCATAAGGGCACTAGGCATCTACCACCCCACTACCACTATCAGATTAGAGCCATAAGGGCACTAGGCATCTACCACCCCACTACCACTATCAGATTAGAGCCATAAGGGCTCTAGGCATATACCACCCCACTACCACTATCAGATTAGAGCCATAATGGAGACTAGATATCTACCACCCCACTACTACTATCAGATTAGAGCCACAAGGGAGACTAGACATCTACCACCCCACTTCCACTATCAGATTAGAGCCATAATGCAGACTAGATATCTACCACCCCACTACCACTATCAGATTAGAGCCATAAGGGCACTAGGCATCTACCACCCCACTACCACTATCAGATTAGAGCAAAAATGGAGACTAGGTATCTACCACCCCACTACCTCTATCAGATTAGAGCCATAAGGGAGACTAGTCATTTACCACCCCACTACCTCTATCAGATTAGAGCCATAATTGAGACTAGGTATCTACCACCCCACTACCACTACCAGATTAGAGCCATAATGGAGACTAGGTATCTACCACCCCACTACCTCTATCAGATTAGAGCCATAATGGAGACTAGGTATCTAACAGCCCACTACCACTACCAGATTAGAGCCATAAGGGCACTAGGCATCTACCACCCCACTACCAATATCAGATTAGAGCCATAATCGAGACTAGGTATCTACCACCCCACTACCACTATCAGATTAGAGCCATAATGGAGACTAGGTATCTACCACCCCACTACCACTATAAGATTAGAGCCATAATGGAGAATAGGTATCTACAACCCCACTACCAATATCAGATTAGAGCCATAATGGAGACTAGTTATCTACCACCCCACTACTACTATCAGATTAGAGCCATAATGGAGACAAGGTATCTACCACCCCACTACCACTACCAGATTAGAGCCAAAACGGAGACTAGACATATACCACCCCACTACCACTATCAGATTAGAGCCATAAGGGAGACTAGGTATCTACCACCCCACTACCACTATCAGATTAGAGCAATAAGGGCACTAGACATCTACCACCCCACTACCACTATCAGATTAGAGCCATAATGGAGACTAGGTATCTAACAGCCCACTACCACTACCAGATTAGAGCCATAATGGAGACTAGGTATCTACCACCCCACTACCACTATCAGATTAGAGCCATAATGGAGACTAGGTATCTACCACCCCACTACCACTATCAGATTAGAGCCATAATGGAGACTAGGTATCTACAACCCCACTACCACTATCAGATTAGAGCCATAATGGAGACTAGACATCTACCACTATCAGATTAGAGCCAAAAGGGCTCTAGTCATCTACCACCCCACTACCACTATCATATTAGAGCCATAAGGGAGACTAGGTATCTACCACCCCACTACCACTATCAGATTAGAGCCATAATGGAGACTAGGTATCTACCACCCCTCTACCTCTATCAGATTAGAGCCATAATGGAGACTAGACATCTACCACTATCAGATTAGAGCCAAAAGGGCTCTAGTCATCTACTACCCCACTACCACTATCATATTAGAGCCATAAGGGAGATTAGGTATCTACCACCCCACTACCACTATCAGATTAGAGCCATAATGGAGACTAGGTATCTACCACCCCTCTACCTCTATCAGATTAGAGCCATAATGGAGACTAGACATCTACCACTATCAGATTAGAGCCATTCGGGCTCTAGTCATCTACCACCCCACTACCACTATCATATTAGAGCCATAAGGGAGATTAGGTATCTACCACCCCACTACCACTATCAGATTAGAGCCATAATGGAGACAAGGTATCTACCACCCCACTACTACTACCAGATTAGAGCCGTAAGGGAGACTAGTCATTTACCACCCCACTTCCACTATCAGATTAGAGCCATAATGGAGACTAGATATCTATCACCCCACTAATACTATCAGATTAGAGCCACAAGGGATACTAGACATCTACCACCCCACTTCCACTATCAGATTAGAGCCATAATGGAGACTAGATATCTACCACCCCACTACTACTATCAGATTAGTGCCATAAGGGCACTAGGCATCTACCACCCCACTACCACTATCAGATTAGAGCCATAAGGGCACTAGGCATCTACCACCCCACTACCACTATCAGATTAGAGCCATAAGGGCACTAGGCATCTACCACCCCACTACCACTATCAGATTAGATCAAAAATGGAGACTAGGTATCTACCACCCCACTACCTCTATCAGATTAGAGCCATAAGGGAGACTAGTCATTTACCACCCCACTACCTCTATCAGATTAGAGCCATAATTGAGACTAGGTATCTACCACCCCACTACCACTACCAGATTAGAGCCATAATGGAGACTAGGTATCTACCACCCCACTACCTCTATCAGATTAGAGCCATAATGGAGACTACGTATCTAACAGCCCACTACCACTACCAGATTAGAGCCATAAGGGCACTAGGCATCTACCACCCCACTACCACTATCAGATTAGAGCCATAATCGAGACTAGGTATCTACCACCCCACTACCACTATCAGATTAGAGCCATAATGGAGACTAGGTATCTACCACCCCACTACCACTATAAGATTAGAGCCATAATGGAGAATAGGTATCTACAACCCCACTACCAATATCAGATTAGAGCCATAATGGAGACTAATTATCTACCACCCCACTACTACTATCAGATTAGAGCCATAATGGAGACAAGGTATCTACCACCCCACTACCACTACCAGATTAGAGCCAAAACGGAGACTAGACATATACCACCCCACTACCACTATCAGATTAGAGCCATAAGGGAGACTAGGTATCTACCACCCCACTACCACTATCAGATTAGAGCAATAAGGGCACTAGACATCTACCACCCCACTACCACTATCAGATTAGAGCCATAAGGGCACTAGGCATCTACCACCTCACTACCACTATCATATTAGAGCAATATTGGAGACTAGGTATCTACCACCCCACTACCACTATCAGATTAGAGCCATAATGGAGACTAGACATCTACCACCCCACTACCTGTATCAGATTGAAGCCATAAGGGCACTAGGCATCTACCACCCCACTACCACTATCAGATTAGAGCCATAATGGAGACTAGGTATCTAACAGCCCACTACCACTACCAGATTAGAGCCATAATGGAGACTAGGTATCTACCACCCCACTACCAATATCAGATTAGAGCCATAATGGAGACTAGGTACCTACCACCCCACTACCACTATCAGATTAGAGCCATAATGGAGAATAGGTATCTACAACCCCACTACCACTATCAGATTAGATCCATAATGGAGACTAGACATCTACCACCCCACTTCCACTATCAGATTAGAGCCATAATGGAGACTAGGTATCTACAACCCCACTACCACTATCAGATTAGAGCCATAATGGAGAATAGGTATCTACAACCCCACTACCACTATCAGATTAGAGCTAAAAGGGCACTAGGCATCTACCACCCCACTACCACTATCAGATTAGAGCAATAAGGGCACTAGACATCTACCACCCCACTACCACTATCAGATTAGAGCCATAATGGAGACTAGGTATCTAACAGCCCACTACCACTACCAGATTAGAGCCATAATGGAGACTAGGTATCTACCACCCCACTACCAATATCAGATTAGAGCCATAATGGAGACTAGGTACCTACCACCCCACTACCACTATCAGATTAGAGCCATAATGGAGAATAGGTATCTACAACCCCACTACCACTATCAGATTAGATCCATAATGGAGACTAGACATCTACCACCCCACTTCCACTATCAGATTAGAGCCATAATGGAGACTAGGTATCTACCACCCCACTACCACTACCAGATTAGAGCCAAAACGGAGACTAGACATATACCACCACACTACCACTATCAGATTAGAGCCATAAGGGAGACTAGGTATCTTCCACCCCACTACCACTATCAGATTAGAGCAATAAGGGCACTAGACATCTACCACCCCACTACCACTATCAGATTAGAGCCATAATGGAGACTAGGTATCTAACAGCCCACTACCACTACCAGATTAGAGCCATAATGGAGACTAGGTATCTACCACCCCACTACCAATATCAGATTAGAGCCATAATGGAGACTAGGTACCTACCACCCCACTACCACTATCAGATTAGAGCCATAATGGAGAATAGGTATCTACAACCCCACTACCACTATCAGATTAGATCCATAATGGAGAATAGGTATCTGTAACCCCACTACCACTATCAGATTAGAGCTAAAAGGGCACTAGGCATCTACCACCCCACTACCACTATCAGATTAGAGCCATAATGGAGACTAGACATCTACCACTATCAGATTAGAGCCAAAAGGGCACTAGACATCTACTACCCCTCGACCATAATCAGATTAGAGCCATAATGGAGACTAGGTATCTACCACCCCTCTACCTCTATCAGATTAGAGCCATAATGGAGACTAGACATCTACTACTATCAGATTAGAGCCATTCGGGCTCTAGTCATCTACCACCCCACTACCACTATCATATTAGAGCCATAAGGGAGATTAGGTATCTACCACCCCACTACCACTATCAGATTAGAGCCATAATGGAGACAAGGTATCTACCACCCCACTGCTACTACCAGATTAGAGCCGTAAGGGAGACTAGTCATTTACCACCCCACTTCCACTATCAGATTAGAGCCATAATGGAGACTAGATATCTATCACCCCACTAATACTATCAGATTAGAGCCACAAGGGAGACTAGACATCTACCACCCCACTTCCACTATCAGATTAGAGCCATAATGGAGACTAGATATCTACCACCCCACTACTACTATCAGATTAGTGCCATAAGGGCACTAGGCATCTACCACCCCACTACCACTATCAGATTAGAGCCATAAGGGCACTAGGCATCTACCACCCCACTACCACTATCAGATTAGAGCCATAAGGGCACTAGGCATCTACCACCCCACTACCACTATCATATTAGAGCAAAAATGGAGACTAGGTATCTACCACCCCACTACCTCTGTCAGATTAGAGCCATAAGGGAGACTAGTCATTTACCACCCCACTACCTCTATCAGATTAGAGCCATAATTGAGACTAGGTATCTACCACCCCACTACCACTACCAGATTAGAGCCATAATGGAGACTAGGTATCTACCACCCCACTACTACTACCAGATTAGAGAAGTAAGGGAGACTAGTCATTTACCACCCCACTTCCACTATCAGATTAGAGCCATAATGGAGACTAGATATCTATCACCCCACTAATACTATCAGATTAGAGCCACAAGGGAGACTAGACATCTACCACCCCACTTCCACTATCAGATTAGAGCCATAATGGAGACTAGATATCTACCACCCCACTACTACTATCAGATTAGTGCCATAAGGGCACTAGGCATCTACCACCCCACTACCACTATCAGATTAGAGCCATAAAGGCACTAGGCATCTACCACCCCACTACCACTATCAGATTAGAGCCATAAGGGCACTAGGCATCTACCACCCCACTACCACTATCAGATTAGAGCAAAAATGGAGACTAGGTATCTACCACCCCACTACCTCTATCAGATTAGAGCCATAATGGAGACTAGTCATTTACCACCCCACTACCTCTATCAGATTAGAGCCATAATTGAGACTAGGTATCTACCACCCCACTACCACTACCAGATTAGAGCCATAATGGAGACTAGGTATCTACCACCCCACTACCTCTATCAGATTAGAGCCATAATGGAGACTAGGTATCTAACAGCCCACTACCACTACCAGATTAGAGCCATAAGGGCACTAGGCATCTACCACCCCACTACCACTATCAGATTAGAGCCATAATGGAGACTAGGTATCTACCACCCCACTACCACTATCAGATTAGAGCCATAATGGAGACCAGGTATCTACCACCCCACTACCACTATCAGATTAGAGCCATAATGGAGAATAGGTATCTACAACCCCACTACCAATATCAGATTAGAGCCATAATGGAGACTAATTATCTACCACCCCACTACTACTATCAGATTAGAGCCATAATGGAGACAAGGTATCTACCACCCCACTACCACTACCAGATTAGAGCCAAAACGGAGACTAGACATATACCACCCCACTACCACTATCAGATTAGAGCCATAAGGGAGACTAGGTATCTACCACCCCACTACCACTATCAGATTAGAGCAATAAGGGCACTAGACATCTACCACCCCACTACCACTATCAGATTAGAGCCATAAGGGCACTAGGCATCTACCACCTCACTACCACTATCATATTAGAGCAATATTGGAGACTAGGTATCTACCACCCCACTACCACTATCAGATTAGAGCCATAATGGAGACTAGACATCTACCACCCCACTACCTGTATCAGATTGAAGCCATAAGGGCACTAGGCATCTACCACCCCACTACCACTATCAGATTAGAGCCATAATGGAGACTAGGTATCTAACAGCCCACTACCACTACCAGATTAGAGCCATAATGGAGACTAGGTATCTACCACCCCACTACCAATATCAGATTAGAGCCATAATGGAGACTAGGTACCTACCACCCCACTACCACTATCAGATTAGAGCCATAATGGAGAATAGGTATCTACAACCCCACTACCACTATCAGATTAGATCCATAATGGAGACTAGACATCTACCACCCCACTTCCACTATCAGATTAGAGCCATAATGGAAACTAGGTATCTACCACCCCACTACCACTATCAGATTAGAGCTAAAAGGGCACTAGGCATCTACCACCCCACTACCACTATCAGATTAGAGCAATAAGGGCACTAGACATCTACCACCCCACTACCACTATCAGATTAGAGCCATAATGGAGACTAGGTATCTAACAGCCCACTACCACTACCAGATTAGAGCCATAATGGAGACTAGGTATCTACCACCCCACTACCAATATCAGATTAGAGACATAATGGAGACTAGGTACCTACCACCCCACTACCACTATCAGATTAGAGCCATAATGGAGAATAGGTATCTACAACCCCACTACCACTATCAGATTAGATCCATAATGGAGACTAGACATCTACCACCCCACTTCCACTATCAGATTAGAGCCATAATGGAGACTAGGTATCTACCACCCCACTACCACTATCAGATTAGAGCCATAATGGAGACTAGGTATCTAACACCCCACTACCACTATCAGATTAGAGCCATAATGGAGAATAGGTATCTACAACCCCACTACCACTATCAGATTAGAGCTAAAAGGGCACTAGGCATCTACCACCCCACTACCACTATCAGATTAGAGCAATAAGGGCACTAGACATCTACCACCCCACTACCACTATCAGATTAGAGCCATAATGGAGACTAGGTATCTAACAGCCCACTACCACTACCAGATTAGAGCCATAATGGAGACTAGGTATCTACCACCCCACTACCAATATCAGATTAGAGCCATAATGGAGACTAGGTACCTACCACCCCACTACCACTATCAGATTAGAGCCATAATGGAGAATAGGTATCTACAACCCCACTACCACTATCAGATTAGATCCATAATGGAGACTAGACATCTACCACCCCACTAACTCAATCAGATTAGAGCCATAATGGAGACTAGGAATCGACCACCACCTCTATCAGATTAGAGCCATAATGGAGAATAGATATCTACCACCCCACTACCACTATCAGATTAGAGCCATAAGGGCTCTAGGCATCTACCACCCCACTACCACTATCAGATTAGAGCCATAAGGGCACTAGGCATCTACCAACCCACTACCACTATCAGATTAGAGCCATAAGGGAGACTAGATATCTACCACCCCACTTCCACTATCAGATTAGAGCCATAATGGAGACTAGATATCTACCACCCCACTACTACTATCAGATTAGAGCCACAAGGGAGACTAGACATCTACCACCCCACTTCCACTATCAGATTAGAGCCATAATGGAGACTAGATATCTACCACCCCACTACTACTATCAGATTAGAGCCATAAGGGCACTAGGCATCTACCACCCCACTACCACTATCAGATTAGAGCCATAAGGGCTCTAGGCATCTACCACCCCACTACCACTACCAGATTAGAGCCATAATGGAGACTAGGTATCTACCACCCAACTACCAATATCAGATTAGAGCCATAATGGAGACTAGGTACCTACCACCCCACTACCACTATCAGATTAGAGCCATAATGGAGAATAGGTATCTACCACCCCACTACCACTATCAGATTAGAGCCATAATGGAGACTAGACATCTACCACCCCACTTCCACTATCAGATTAGATCCATAATGGAGACTAGGTATCTACCACCCCACTACCACTATCAGATTAGAGCCATAATGGAGACTAGGTATCTAACACCCCACTACCACTATCAGATTAGATCCATAATGGAGACTAGATATCTACCACCCCACTACTACTATCAGATTAGAGCCATAAGGGCACTACGCATCTACCACCCCACTACCACTATCAGATTAGAGCAATAATGGAGACTAGGTATCTACCACCCCACTACCTCTATCCGATTAGAGCCATAAGGGAGACTAGTCATTTACCACCCCACTACCTCTATCAGATTAGAGCCATAATTGAGACTAGGTATCTACCACCCCACTACCACTACCAGATTAGAGCCATAATGGAGACTAGGTATCTACCACCCCACTACCTCTATCAGATTACAGCCATAATGGAGACTAGGTATCTAACAGCCCACTACCACTACCAGATTAGAGCCATAAGGGCACTAGGCATCTACCACCCCACTACCACTATCAGTTTAGAGCCATAATGGAGACTAGGTATCTACCACCCCACTACCACTATAAGATTAGAGCCATAATGGAGAATAGGTATCTACAACCCCACTACCAATATCAGATTAGAGCCATAATGGAGACTAGTTATCTACCACCCCACTACTACTATCAGATTAGAGCCATAATGGAGACAAGGTATCTACCACCCCACTACCACTACCAGATTAGAGCCAAAACGGAGACTAGACATATACCACCCCACAACCACTATCAGATTAGAGCCATAAGGGAGACTAGGTATCTACCACCCCACTACCAATATCAGATTAGAGCCATAATGGAGACTAGGGACCTACCACCCCACTACCACTATCAGATTAGAGCCATAATGGAGACTAGATATCTACCACCCCACTACTACTATCAGATTAGAGCCATAAGGGCACTAGGCATCTACCACCCCACTACCACTATCAGATTAGAGCCATAAGGGCTCTAGGCATCTACCACCCCACTACCACTACCAGATTAGAGCCATAATGGAGACTAGGTATCTACCACCCCACTACCAATATCAGATTAGAGCCATAATGGAGACTAGGTACCTACCACCCCACTACCACTATCAGATTAGAGCCATAATGGAGAATAGGTATCTACAACCCCACTACCACTATCAGATTACATCCATAATGGAGACTAGACATCTACCACCCCACTTCCACTATCAGATTAGATCCATAATGGAGACTAGGTATCTACCACCCCACTACCACTATCAGATTAGAGCCATAATGGAGACTAGGTATCTAACACCCCACTACCACTATCAGATTAGATCCATAATGGAGACTAGATATCTACCACCCCACTACTACTATCAGATTAGAGCCATAAGGGCACTACGCATCTACCACCCCACTACCACTATCAGATTAGAGCAATAATGGAGACTAGGTATCTACCACCCCACTACCTCTATCCGATTAGAGCCATAAGGGAGACTAGTCATTTACCACCCCACTACCTCTATCAGATTAGAGCCATAATTGAGACTAGGTATCTACCACCCCACTACCACTACCAGATTAGAGCCATAATGGAGACTAGGTATCTACCACCCCACTACCTCTATCAGATTACAGCCATAATGGAGACTAGGTATCTAACAGCCCACTACCACTACCAGATTAGAGCCATAAGGGCACTAGGCATCTACCACCCCACTACCACTATCAGTTTAGAGCCATAATGGAGACTAGGTATCTACCACCCCACTACCACTATAAGATTAGAGCCATAATGGAGAATAGGTATCTACAACCCCACTACCAATATCAGATTAGAGCCATAATGGAGACTAGTTATCTACCACCCCACTACTACTATCAGATTAGAGCCATAATGGAGACAAGGTATCTACCACCCCACTACCACTACCAGATTAGAGCCAAAACGGAGACTAGACATATACCACCCCACAACCACTATCAGATTAGAGCCATAAGGGAGACTAGGTATCTACCACCCCACTACCACTATCAGATTAGAGCCATAATGGAGACTAGGGACCTACCACCCCACTACCACTATCAGATTAGAGCCATAATGGAGAATAGGTATCTACAACCCCACTACCACTATCAGATTAGATCCATAATGGAGACTAGACATCTCCCACCCCACTTCCACTATCAGATTAGAGCCATAATGGAGACTAGGTATCTACCACCCCACTACCACTATCAGATTAGAGCCATAATGGAGACTAGGTACCTACCACCCCACTACCACTATCAGATTAGAGCCATAATGGAGACTAGGTATCTACCACCCCACTACCAATATCAGATTAGATCCATAATGGAGACTAGGTATCTAACAACCCACTACCACTACCAGATTAGAGCCATAATGGAGACTAGGTATCTACCACCCCACTACCAATATCAGATTAGAGCCATAATGGAGACTAGGTACCTACCACCCCACTACCACTATCAGATTAGAGCCATAATGGAGACTAGGTATCTACAACCCCACTACCACTATCAGATTAGAGCCATAATGGAGACTAGACATCTACCACTATCAGATTAGAGCCAAAAGGGCTCTAGTCATCTACCACCCCACTACCACTATCATATTAGAGCCATAAGGGAGACTAGGTATCTACCACCCCACTACCACTATCAGATTAGAGCCATAATGGAGACTAGGTATCTACCACCCCTCTACCTCTATCAGATTAGAGCCATAATGGAGACTAGACATCTACCACTATCAGATTAGAGCCAAAAGGGCTCTAGTCATCTACTACCCCACTACCACTATCATATTAGAGCCATAAGGGAGATTAGGTATCTACCACCCCACTACCACTATCAGATTAGAGCCATAATGGAGACTAGGTATCTACCACCCCTCTACCTCTATCAGATTAGAGCCATAATGGAGACTAGACATCTACCACTATCAGATTAGAGCCATTCGGGCTCTAGTCATCTACCACCCCACTACCACTATCATATTAGAGCCATAAGGGAGATTAGGTATCTACCACCCCACTACCACTATCAGATTAGAGCCATAATGGAGACAAGGTATCTACCACCCCACTACTACTACCAGATTAGAGCCGTAAGGGAGACTAGTCATTTACCACCCCACTTCCACTATCAGATTAGAGCCATAATGGAGACTAGATATCTATCACCCCACTAATACTATCAGATTAGAGCCACAAGGGATACTAGACATCTACCACCCCACTTCCACTATCAGATTAGAGCCATAATGGAGACTAGATATCTACCACCCCACTACTACTATCAGATTAGTGCCATAAGGGCACTAGGCATCTACCACCCCACTACCACTATCAGATTAGAGCCATAAGGGCACTAGGCATCTACCACCCCACTACCACTATCAGATTAGAGCCATAAGGGCACTAGGCATCTACCACCCCACTACCACTATCAGATTAGAGCAAAAATGGAGACTAGGTATCTACCACCCCACTACCTCTATCAGATTAGAGCCATAAGGGAGACTAGTCATTTACCACCCCACTACCTCTATCAGATTAGAGCCATAATTGAGACTAGGTATCTACCACCCCACTACCACTACCAGATTAGAGCCATAATGGAGACTAGGTATCTACCACCCCACTACCTCTATCAGATTAGAGCCATAATGGAGACTACGTATCTAACAGCCCACTACCACTACCAGATTAGAGCCATAAGGGCACTAGGCATCTACCACCCCACTACCACTATCAGATTAGAGCCATAATCGAGACTAGGTATCTACCACCCCACTACCACTATCAGATTAGAGCCATAATGGAGACTAGGTATCTACCACCCCACTACCACTATAAGATTAGAGCCATAATGGAGAATAGGTATCTAC
The DNA here is from genome assembly GCF_045679555.1 of Salvelinus alpinus. NCBI lineage: Eukaryota > Metazoa > Chordata > Actinopteri > Salmoniformes > Salmonidae > Salvelinus > Salvelinus alpinus. The sequence goes on from NC_092098.1 coordinate 57,209,073, forward strand.
AACCCCACTACCAATATCAGATTAGAGCCATAATGGAGACTAATTATCTACCACCCCACTACTACTATCAGATTAGAGCCATAATGGAGACAAGGTATCTACCACCCCACTACCACTACCAGATTAGAGCCAAAACGGAGACTAGACATATACCACCCCACTACCACTATCAGATTAGAGCCATAAGGGAGACTAGGTATCTACCACCCCACTACCACTATCAGATTAGAGCAATAAGGGCACTAGACATCTACCACCCCACTACCACTATCAGATTAGAGCCATAAGGGCACTAGGCATCTACCACCTCACTACCACTATCATATTAGAGCAATATTGGAGACTAGGTATCTACCACCCCACTACCACTATCAGATTAGAGCCATAATGGAGACTAGACATCTACCACCCCACTACCTGTATCAGATTGAAGCCATAAGGGCACTAGGCATCTACCACCCCACTACCACTATCAGATTAGAGCCATAATGGAGACTAGGTATCTAACAGCCCACTACCACTACCAGATTAGAGCCATAATGGAGACTAGGTATCTACCACCCCACTACCAATATCAGATTAGAGCCATAATGGAGACTAGGTACCTACCACCCCACTACCACTATCAGATTAGAGCCATAATGGAGAATAGGTATCTACAACCCCACTACCACTATCAGATTAGATCCATAATGGAGACTAGACATCTACCACCCCACTTCCACTATCAGATTAGAGCCATAATGGAGACTAGGTATCTACCACCCCACTACCACTATCAGATTAGAGCCATAATGGAGACTAGGTATCTACAACCCCACTACCACTATCAGATTAGAGCCATAATGGAGAATAGGTATCTACAACCCCACTACCACTATCAGATTAGAGCTAAAAGGGCACTAGGCATCTACCACCCCACTACCACTATCAGATTAGAGCAATAAGGGCACTAGACATCTACCACCCCACTACCACTATCAGATTAGAGCCATAATGGAGACTAGGTATCTAACAGCCCACTACCACTACCAGATTAGAGCCATAATGGAGACTAGGTATCTACCACCCCACTACCAATATCAGATTAGAGCCATAATGGAGACTAGGTACCTACCACCCCACTACCACTATCAGATTAGAGCCATAATGGAGAATAGGTATCTACAACCCCACTACCACTATCAGATTAGATCCATAATGGAGACTAGACATCTACCACCCCACTTCCACTATCAGATTAGAGCCATAATGGAGACTAGGTATCTACCACCCCACTACCACTACCAGATTAGAGCCAAAACGGAGACTAGACATATACCACCCCACTACCACTATCAGATTAGAGCCATAAGGGAGACTAGGTATCTTCCACCCCACTACCACTATCAGATTAGAGCAATAAGGGCACTAGACATCTACCACCCCACTACCACTATCAGATTAGAGCCATAATGGAGACTAGGTATCTAACAGCCCACTACCACTACCAGATTAGAGCCATAATGGAGACTAGGTATCTACCACCCCACTACCAATATCAGATTAGAGCCATAATGGAGACTAGGTACCTACCACCCCACTACCACTATCAGATTAGAGCCATAATGGAGAATAGGTATCTACAACCCCACTACCACTATCAGATTAGATCCATAATGGAGAATAGGTATCTGTAACCCCACTACCACTATCAGATTAGAGCTAAAAGGGCACTAGGCATCTACCACCCCACTACCACTATCAGATTAGAGCCATAATGGAGACTAGACATCTACCACTATCAGATTAGAGCCAAAAGGGCACTAGACATCTACTACCCCACGACCATAATCAGATTAGAGCCATAATGGAGACTAGGTATCTACCACCCCTCTACCTCTATCAGATTAGAGCCATAATGGAGACTAGACATCTACCACTATCAGATTAGAGCCATTCGGGCTCTAGTCATCTACCACCCCACTACCACTATCATATTAGAGCCATAAGGGAGATTAGGTATCTACCACCCCACTACCACTATCAGATTAGAGCCATAATGGAGACAAGGTATCTACCACCCCACTACTACTACCAGATTAGAGCCGTAAGGGAGACTAGTCATTTACCACCCCACTTCCACTATCAGATTAGAGCCATAATGGAGACTAGATATCTATCACCCCACTAATACTATCAGATTAGAGCCACAAGGGAGACTAGACATCTACCACCCCACTTCCACTATCAGATTAGAGCCATAATGGAGACTAGATATCTACCACCCCACTACTACTATCAGATTAGTGCCATAAGGGCACTAGGCATCTACCACCCCACTACCACTATCAGATTAGAGCCATAAGGGCACTAGGCATCTACCACCCCACTACCACTATCAGATTAGAGCCATAAGGGCACTAGGCATCTACCACCCCACTACCACTATCATATTAGAGCAAAAATGGAGACTAGGTATCTACCACCCCACTACCTCTGTCAGATTAGAGCCATAAGGGAGACTAGTCATTTACCACCCCACTACCTCTATCAGATTAGAGCCATAATTGAGACTAGGTATCTACCACCCCACTACCACTACCAGATTAGAGCCATAATGGAGACTAGGTATCTACCACCCCACTACTACTACCAGATTAGAGAAGTAAGGGAGACTAGTCATTTACCACCCCACTTCCACTATCAGATTAGAGCCATAATGGAGACTAGATATCTATCACCCCACTAATACTATCAGATTAGAGCCACAAGGGAGACTAGACATCTACCACCCCACTTCCACTATCAGATTAGAGCCATAATGGAGACTAGATATCTACCACCCCACTACTACTATCAGATTAGTGCCATAAGGGCACTAGGCATCTACCACCCCACTACCACTATCAGATTAGAGCCATAAGGGCACTAGGCATCTACCACCCCACTACCACTATCAGATTAGAGCCATAAGGGCACTAGGCATCTACCACCCCACTACCACTATCAGATTAGAGCAAAAATGGAGACTAGGTATCTACCACCCCACTACCTCTATCAGATTAGAGCCATAAGGGAGACTAGTCATTTACCACCCCACTACCTCTATCAGATTAGAGCCATAATTGAGACTAGGTATCTACCACCCCACTACCACTACCAGATTAGAGCCATAATGGAGACTAGGTATCTACCACCCCACTACCTCTATCAGATTAGAGCCATAATGGAGACTAGGTATCTAACAGCCCACTACCACTACCAGATTAGAGCCATAAGGGCACTAGGCATCTACCACCCCACTACCACTATCAGATTAGAGCCATAATCGAGACTAGGTATCTACCACCCCACTACCACTATCAGATTAGAGCCATAATGGAGACTAGGTATCTACCACCCCACTACCACTATAAGATTAGAGCCATAATGGAGAATAGGTATCTACAACCCCACTACCAATATCAGATTAGAGCCATAATGGAGACTAATTATCTACCACCCCACTACTACTATCAGATTAGAGCCATAATGGAGACAAGGTATCTACCACCCCACTACCACTACCAGATTAGAGCCAAAACGGAGACTAGACATATACCACCCCACTACCACTATCAGATTAGAGCCATAAGGGAGACTAGGTATCTACCACCCCACTACCACTATCAGATTAGAGCAATAAGGGCACTAGACATCTACCACCCCACTACCACTATCAGATTAGAGCCATAAGGGCACTAGGCATCTACCACCTCACTACCACTATCATATTAGAGCAATATTGGAGACTAGGTATCTACCACCCCACTACCACTATCAGATTAGAGCCATAATGGAGACTAGACATCTACCACCCCACTACCTGTATCAGATTGAAGCCATAAGGGCACTAGGCATCTACCACCCCACTACCACTATCAGATTAGAGCCATAATGGAGACTAGGTATCTAACAGCCCACTACCACTACCAGATTAGAGCCATAATGGAGACTAGGTATCTACCACCCCACTACCAATATCAGATTAGAGCCATAATGGAGACTAGGTACCTACCACCCCACTACCACTATCAGATTAGAGCCATAATGGAGAATAGGTATCTACAACCCCACTACCACTATCAGATTAGATCCATAATGGAGACTAGACATCTACCACCCCACTTCCACTATCAGATTAGAGCCATAATGGAAACTAGGTATCTACCACCCCACTACCACTATCAGATTAGAGCTAAAAGGGCACTAGGCATCTACCACCCCACTACCACTATCAGATTAGAGCAATAAGGGCACTAGACACCTACCACCCCACTACCACTATCAGATTAGAGCCATAATGGAGACTAGGTATCTAACAGCCCACTACCACTACCAGATTAGAGCCATAATGGAGACTAGGTATCTACCACCCCACTACCAATATCAGATTAGAGACATAATGGAGACTAGGTACCTACCACCCCACTACCACTATCAGATTAGAGCCATAATGGAGAATAGGTATCTACAACCCCACTACCACTATCAGATTAGATCCATAATGGAGACTAGACATCTACCACCCCACTTCCACTATCAGATTAGAGCCATAATGGAGACTAGGTATCTACCACCCCACTACCACTATCAGATTAGAGCCATAATGGAGACTAGGTATCTAACACCCCACTACCACTATCAGATTAGAGCCATAATGGAGAATAGGTATCTACAACCCCACTACCACTATCAGATTAGAGCTAAAAGGGCACTAGGCATCTACCACCCCACTACCACTATCAGATTAGAGCAATAAGGGCACTAGACATCTACCACCCCACTACCACTATCAGATTAGAGCCATAATGGAGACTAGGTATCTAACAGCCCACTACCACTACCAGATTAGAGCCATAATGGAGACTAGGTATCTACCACCCCACTACCAATATCAGATTAGAGCCATAATGGAGACTAGGTACCTACCACCCCACTACCACTATCAGATTAGAGCCATAATGGAGAATAGGTATCTACAACCCCACTACCACTATCAGATTAGATCCATAATGGAGACTAGACATCTACCACCCCACTACCTCAATCAGATTAGAGCCATAATGGAGACTAGGAATCGACCACCACCTCTATCAGATTAGAGCCATAATGGAGAATAGATATCTACCACCCCACTACCACTATCAGATTAGAGCCATAAGGGCTCTAGGCATCTACCACCCCACTACCACTATCAGATTAGAGCCATAAGGGCACTAGGCATCTACCAACCCACTACCACTATCAGATTAGAGCCATAAGGGAGACTAGATATCTACCACCCCACTTCCACTATCAGATTAGAGCCATAATGGAGACTAGATATCTACCACCCCACTACTACTATCAGATTAGAGCCACAAGGGAGACTAGACATCTACCACCCCACTTCCACTATCAGATTAGAGCCATAATGGAGACTAGATATCTACCACCCCACTACTACTATCAGATTAGAGCCATAAGGGCACTAGGCATCTACCACCCCACTACCACTATCAGATTAGAGCCATAAGGGCTCTAGGCATCTACCACCCCACTACCACTACCAGATTAGAGCCATAATGGAGACTAGGTATCTACCACCCAACTACCAATATCAGATTAGAGCCATAATGGAGACTAGGTACCTACCACCCCACTACCACTATCAGATTAGAGCCATAATGGAGAATAGGTATCTACAACCCCACTACCACTATCAGATTACATCCATAATGGAGACTAGACATCTACCACCCCACTTCCACTATCAGATTAGATCCATAATGGAGACTAGGTATCTACCACCCCACTACCACTATCAGATTAGAGCCATAATGGAGACTAGGTATCTAACACCCCACTACCACTATCAGATTAGATCCATAATGGAGACTAGATATCTACCACCCCACTACTACTATCAGATTAGAGCCATAAGGGCACTACGCATCTACCACCCCACTACCACTATCAGATTAGAGCAATAATGGAGACTAGGTATCTACCACCCCACTACCTCTATCCGATTAGAGCCATAAGGGAGACTAGTCATTTACCACCCCACTACCTCTATCAGATTAGAGCCATAATTGAGACTAGGTATCTACCACCCCACTACCACTACCAGATTAGAGCCATAATGGAGACTAGGTATCTACCACCCCACTACCTCTATCAGATTACAGCCATAATGGAGACTAGGTATCTAACAGCCCACTACCACTACCAGATTAGAGCCATAAGGGCACTAGGCATCTACCACCCCACTACCACTATCAGATTAGAGCCATAATGGAGACTAGGTATCTACCACCCCACTACCACTATAAGATTAGAGCCATAATGGAGAATAGGTATCTACAACCCCACTACCAATATCAGATTAGAGCCATAATGGAGACTAGTTATCTACCACCCCACTACTACTATCAGATTAGAGCCATAATGGAGACAAGGTATCTACCACCCCACTACCACTACCAGATTAGAGCCAAAACGGAGACTAGACATATACCACCCCACAACCACTATCAGATTAGAGCCATAAGGGAGACTAGGTATCTACCACCCCACTACCAATATCAGATTAGAGCCATAATGGAGACTAGGGACCTACCACCCCACTACCACTATCAGATTAGAGCCATAATGGAGACTAGATATCTACCACCCCACTACCACTATCAGATTAGAGCCATAATGGAGACTAGGCATCTACCACCCCACTACCACTATCAGATTAGAGCCATAAGGGCTCTAGGCATCTACCACCCCACTACCACTATCAGATTAGAGCCATAATGGAGATTAGGTATCTACCACCCCACTACCACTATCAGATTAGAGCCATAATGGAGACTAGGTATCTACCACCCCACTACCACTATCAGATTAGAGCCATAATGGAGACTAGTCATCTACCACCCCACTACCACTATCAGATTAGAGCCATAATGGAGACTAGGTATCTACCACCCCACTACCACTATCAGATTAGAGCCACAATGGAGACTAGACATCTACCACCCCACTTCCACTATCAGATTAGAGCCATAATGGAGACTAGGTATCTACCACCCCACTACCACTATCAGATTAGTGCCATAAGGGCACTAGGCATCTACCACCCCACTACCACTATCAGATTAGAGCCATAAGGGCACTAGGCATCTACCACCCCACTACCACTATCAGATTAGAGCCATAAGGGCACTAGGCATCTACCACCCCACTACCACTATCAGATTAGAGCAATAATGGAGACTAGGTATCTACCACCCCACTACCACTATCAGATTAGAGCCATAAGGGAGACTAGTCATTTACCACCCCACTACCTCTATCAGATTAGAGCCATAATTGAGACTAGGTATCTACCACCCCACTACCACTACCAGATTAGAGCCATAATGGAGACTAGGTATCTACCACCCCACTACCACTATCAGATTAGAGCCATAAGGGAGACTAGTCATTTACCACCCCACTACCTCTATCAGATTAGAGCCATAATGGAGACTAGGTATCTACCACCCCACTACCACTATCAGATTAGAGCCATAAGGGAGACTAGGCATCTACCACCCCACTACCACTATCAGATTAGAGCCATAATGGAGACTAGGTATCTACCACCCCACTACCACTATCAGATTAGAGCCATAATGGAGACTAGGTGTCTACCACCCCACTACCACTATCAGATTAGAGCCATAAGGGAGCACTAGTAATTTACGACCCCACTACCTCTATCAGATTAGAGCCATAATGGAGACTAGGTATCTACCACCCCACTACCACTATCAGATTAGAGCCAAAATGGAGACTAGGTATCTACCACCCCACTACCACTATCAGATTAGAGCCATAAGGGAGACTAGTCATTTACCACCCCACTACCACTATCAGATTAGAGCCATAATGGAGACTAGGTATCTACCACCCCACTACCACTACCAGATTAGAGCCATAATGGAGACTAGGTATCTACCACCCCACTACCACTATCAGATTAGAGCCATAATGGAGACTAGGTATCTAACAGCCCACTACCACTACCAGATTAGAGCCATAATGGAGCACTAGGCATCTACCACCCCACTACCACTATCAGATTAGAGCCATAATGGAGACTAGGTATCTACCACCCCACTACCACTATCAGATTAGAGCCATAATGGAGACTAGGTATCTACCACCCCACTACCACTATCAGATTAGAGCCATAATGGAGACTAGGTATCTACAACCCCACTACCACTATCAGATTAGAGCCATAATGGAGACTAATTATCTACCA
>NC_092098.1:57217480-57219980 GCF_045679555.1 Salvelinus alpinus
TAGGGGGTGCGACAATGGCGGCGGACAGTTTCAGAAATAGGGGGTCCAGATTGTCAAGCCCAGCTGATTTGTATGGGTCCAGGTTTTCCAGCTCTTTCAGAACATCTGCTATCTGGATTTGGGTAAAGGAGAAGCTGGGGAGGCTTGGGCGAGTAGCAGCGGAGGGGGCGGGGCTGTTGGCCAAGGTTGGAGTCGCCAGGAGGAAGGCATGGCCAGCCATTGAGAAATGCTTGTTGAAGTCTTCGATTATCACGGATTTATCGGTGGTGACCGTGTTACCTAGCTTCAGTGCAGTGGGCAGCTGGGAGGAGGTGCTCTTGTTCTCCATGGACTTTACAGTATCCCAGAACTTTTTGGAGTTAGAGCTACAGGATGCAAATTTCTGCTTGAAAAAGCTGGCCTTTGCTTTCCTGACTGTGGGGGAAAGGTGGGGGAAAGGGGGGGAGTGACAGGAGGGGAGAGGTGGAAATGGGGTGAGTGACATGAGGGGAGAGAGGGGGAAAGGGGGTTGGGAGAAAGAGGGGAGTGAGGGGAAAGGGGGTAGGCAGAAAGAGGGGGAGAGGGGGGAAGGGGGTTGGGGAAGAGGGGGGAAGGGGGTTGGGGAAGGGGGTTGGGAGAAAGAGGGGAGAGAGGGGGAAAGGGGGTTGGGAGAAAGAGGGGAGAGAAGGGGAAAGGGGGTTGGGAGAAAGAGGGGAGAGAGGGGGAAATGGGGTAGAGAGAAAGAGGGGAGAGAAGGGGAAAGGGGGTTGGGAGAAAGAGGGGAGAGAGGGGGAAATGGGGTAGAGCGAAAGAGGGGAGAGAAGGGGAAAGGGGGTAAGGAGAAAGAGGGGAGAGAGGGGGAAAGAGGGTAAGGAGAAAGAGGGGGTAAGGAGAAAGAGGGGAGATAGGGAGAATGAGGGGGGAGAGGGGGGAAGGGGGTTGGGAGAAAGAGAGAAGAAAGGGGGAAAAAGGGGGTTGGGGGAAAGAGGGGGAAAGGGGGTAAGGAGAAAGAGGAGAGAAAGGGGGAAAAGGGGGTAGGGAGAAAGAGGGAGTGACAGGAGGGGAGAGAGGTGGAAAGGGGGGAGTGACAGGAGGGGAGAGAGGGGGAAAGAGGGGGAGTGAAAGGAGGGGAGAGGTGGAAAGGGGGGAGTGACAGGAGGGGAGAGAGGGTGAAAGAGGGGGAGTGAAAGGAGGGGAGAGAGGGTGAAAGAGGGGGAGTGAAAGGAGGGGAGAGGTGGAAAGGGGGGAGTGACAGGAGGGGAGAGAGGGTGAAAGAGGGGGAGTGAAAGGAGGGGAGAGGTGGAAAGGGGGGGAGTGACAGGAGGGGAGAGTGGGGGAAAGGGGGGGAGTGACAGGAGGGGAGAGAGGGTGAAAGAGGGGGAGTGAAAGGAGGGGAGAGGTGGAAAGGGGGGGAGTGACAGGAGGGGAGAGAGGGGGAAAGGGGGGGAGTGACAGGAGGGGAGAGAGGGGGAAAGGAGGGGAGAGGTGGAAAGGGGGGAGTGACAGGAGGGGAGAGAGGGGGAAAGGGGGGAGTGAAAGGAGGGGAGAGGTGGAAAGGGGGGAGTGACAGGAGGGGAGAGAGGGTGAAAGAGGGGGAGTGAAAGGAGGGGAGAGGTGGAAAGGGGGGGAGTGACAGGAGGGGAGAGAGGTGGAAAGGGGGGGAGTGACAGGAGGGGAGAGAGGTGGAAAGGGGGGAGTGACAGGAGGGGAGAGAGGGTGAAAGAGGGGGAGTGAAAGGAGGGGAGAGGTGGAAAGGGGGGGAGTGACAGGAGGGGAGAGTGGGGGAAAGGGGGGGAGTGACAGGAGGGGAGAGAGGGGGAAAGGGGGGGAGTGACAGGAGGGGAGAGAGGGTGAAAGGGGGGGAGTGACAGGAGGGGAGAGAGGTGGAAAGGGGGGAGTGACAGGAGGGGAGAGAGGGTGAAAGAGGGGGAGTGACAGGAGGGGAGAGAGGGGGAAAGGGGGGAGTGACAGGAGGGGAGAGTGGGGGAAAGGGGGGGAGTGACAGGAGGGGAGAGAGGGGGAAAGGGGGGGAGTGACAGGAGGGGAGAGGTGGAAAGGGGGGGAGTGACAGGAGGGGAGAGAGGGGGAAAGGGGGGGAGTGACAGGAGGGGAGAGTGGGGGAAAGGGGGGGAGTGACAGGAGGGGAGAGAGGGTGAAAGGGGGGGAGTGAGAGGAGGGGAGAGAGGTGGAAAGGGGGGAGTGACAGGAGGGGAGAGAGGGTGAAAGAGGGGGAGTGAAAGGAGGGGAGAGGTGGAAAGGGGGGGAGTGACAGGAGGGGAGAGTGGGGGAAAGGGGGGGAGTGACAGGAGGGGAGAGAGGGGGAAAGGGGGGGAGTGACAGGAGGGGAGAGGTGGAAAGGGGGGAGTGACAGGAGGGGAGAGATGTGGAAAGGGGGGGAGTGACAGGAGGGGAGAGAGGTGGAAAGGGGGGAGTGACAGGAGGGGAGAGAGGGTGAAAGAGGGGGAGTGAAAGGAGGGGAGAGGTGGAAAGGGGGGGAGTGACAGGAGGGGAGAGTGGGGGA